>NW_022990270.1:3389143-3423063 GCF_902827175.1 Gymnodraco acuticeps
GACATCATCCTCCTTCATAATGCTCCTACACAAGTGGAAGCTCCCATTATGCTGCCATTCAAGCTCATGCAACATGGAGAGGCCAGTGATGTATGAGAGGAAACAAGGAAAGACTGCATCAGTAGCCAAACTACATGTATCTTCATGTTCTGTTTAGTGCAGGGAGGGAGTGTTTAGAGAAATAAAAAGACAGTTTTAATGGATATATTATATAATGCTAATGATATGTAAACCTTATGAGATGCTTCATAATCATAGAAAAACATTTTCTTTTGGTATTCAAGTGTTTTAATGTGTCCAATAGACCAACATTAGAAACAGTCAACTTGGGCTACAGCAATTGGTCGATACATCAAGTAATAGTTTTTAACTTAAATAAAATAATTTGGCAATAAAGTAAACTAGAATCTCAAATGTGGGAATTCTTTTAAGATTGACATCACCCTGTGCTGTGAGAAATTGTGAATGTATTTCCTTTCTATTTTGAATCGTGGGTTTTTCTGCTCTAAAGGACTTCACACAGTGGGTTGTGATGCAGTGGGTTGTGCGTTGGTGTTCGGATCAGGGGGTCAGGTTCAAACCCCACTGCAGTCAGCATGTCGTTGTGTCCCTGAGACACTTCACCCCAAATTGCTCCTGTGGGGATTGCCCACAGTATTGAGTATGTAAGTCGCTTTGGATAAAAGCGTCTAACAAGTGACATGTAATGATGACACCAGGATATGAATTACTCACCTGGAAATATTGTGTCTAGCTCTTTCATTGTGAAAGGTGAGAATGAACGTGTATGTGTTTCCTTTGTGAATCTTCAAGTAGAATAAACTTGTCTCGGTGAAGATTATTGCACCTCTGTATTTTCTAATACTCAGGCACAACTAAGCCAGCAACACACAATGCGATTGGTTGATTCCTATATTTGAGGTGAAAAAGCTCATACAAAACAACCTTTTTCGGGAAAAATGTAAACGATGCTGCCTACTGTCATATAATATGCATGTTCTGTGTCAAAGTATTCATCACAAAATCGATAGTTCCTACAAATATTAATCTCAAAAATGGTCCTCAGTGGGCAAACGCCTTAAATCGGTTGTTCATTCAGTCAAAGCTCTTGTGTGGCTTCTTGCAATCAGAAAACATTAGACATCTGTGGTGAGGTTTTGTTCAACAGAGAAAACAAGTTTGTGTTTATTGTGGTATTAATCCAGAGACTCAGGTTTCATATCTATGTTGTACTGTATTAAAAAAATCAATATACTGCTCATAATATCACACAAAGTAAATATTTTACCTGGAGATATGCCATTACAGATTACATACCTAGATTGTACCAAACATCCATCTCCCCGCTGAGCGTGCGGACCTCGATGATGGTCTGGCCCAAGAAGTCGTCTGACTCGCGCTTGAAATGCTGCTTCACCCGAGATTTGATGTCATCGTCTTCGTCCCACACTCGCACCTTGATGCGGTCAGTGGCGTTGTGACATTCACTGTAATTTGGGAGATGATAATGTCAAGTAAAAACAATCACAACAACATGAGCAACAACAGAAACAGTGCATTCAGTACCATCATCAGATTGGGGGTATTCAGTGGAGCACAATGACATCCAAATGCACAATTCAAGCATAAGTACAAGTTCAGAAACCTTCCTGACTCTTTTCCAAGTACCATATGGAGAACAATGCTTGCCTGAATTCAAATGAGAGTGTGTGTATTTGTGTGTGCACATTAGTGTATATGAGTGTGGAGAAAGGCGCTAAGCCTGCAAGGAGGAATAACTCCAAGACGTTGCATGACCTTTACTCTGCATCCCTATATATCTCCCAATGCATGCTACTATAATCAGCAAGGATTGTTTATTTGTGAAGGTTTTACGTCCCTCTCTTTGATCTTCTTTGCAGCGCTGCAGCTGACAGACTTTTCACAATAATGTCTATGCTAAATAGAACGGAGGTGGCCAAAGCACTTAGCCTCAGATAAGGGTCAGACTGTACGGCTCTGGAATTAAAACCGACAGATTACATTTTGTTCTAATGACATCTTGGGTGCGATAGCCAGAGAAAGAGTATCTGCAGTGTTTTTTTAACTAATCCCTTTCAGGGGGAAGCGCTGGCTGCTGCCGCTCCACCAGTCTGGGACTCTCTGCCAAGCATACAGTAATGCATCGCTCTATTAATCTACATCCCTGTAGTAATGGGAAAGAGTTTTATTACAGCCCCCAACGGAGTCTCATTACAGGTGTGGAGCCCCGTTTGAAACTGGCATAGGACATCCACACACAAATATACACACACACACACACACACACACACACACACACACACACACACACACATCGGATATGCATAACATCTCAGAAGCAAAAACCAGAACTCTAAAAATAATTTCAGGAACAGTGTCACATTTAAAAGAAAACAACAAAAAATCTAAATATACAGACAGGAACCTCCAGATGCTCGAAATCTCACTGTCTTCATGAATTAAACAAAGATGTCTTAGCTGCTATCTCATTGGTTAAAGTAAACATAATCCTGTGGATCATATCAGGAGTCAGGACAGAGGGTCCCAGGTAAGAGGAAAGTAAAAGATGAATACATAATGCTGGCTGGGTTTGACGCCTAGTGGGTTTGGAGAGCGGTTTAGACCTGAGTCTAATTATATGTTTGGGTTATAATACAAATGACAGTTCATATTTTGGCCAATTCTCACAACCAATTATTATGTATTCATGTAAGCTTGTGTAATAACTTTAATATGCATTTCAAGATGTTGTTTTACACGTATGAAGAGTTTTGTCTCTGCCATAACCGTGTGATGCAGAAGCTGCAATCAGGGAACAACCTAAATATGACTGCTGTAAAGAATCTGCTTTTAGTGCTTTGGTTTGGATGCAAAACGTATGTCTGTTTGGTGACAGTCGGTGATCAGGTGGGTCTTTGCCCTGTGAGAAATGCTAGTTGTTTTGCAAACAGCAGCAGTCTGATCAATAAACAAGTATGCATTGCAGAGTGTGAGCAGCGCTACCCGAGCTCCCAGCAGGACGTCTACTATGTCAAAATCTGCTTGATGTGTGAGAAGCGGCGCATTCGTGGCTCGTGTGTGCTTTCTCAATTCTCGCTAAAGTGATCCAGCTCAAATTGTGTGCAATCTATTCACGTTTGATATGACAAATATAATAATGAATTATAGGTTAACATTATATTTATTTTACGTCTTCCTTCGTCTTTGAGTGCTTAGTTGTGCATGACTCCTTCAAAACCTTTCAGGATTTCATGTTTTTCGAAAACATTTCAAGGCCTGGAAAAAAACATTTTGAAATGATGTGCCTTTTGGGGTTATCTCGACAGTATCCGGCCTATAAATGACAGCATGACAAACATTTTTAGTCATTTGTATTAACCTTTGCTCTAACTCCCCGGACTGTTGGAAACCTGATGAAACCCTGATGAAAACCTGATGCTCAAGGTATAACTAAATACCAACTACTTTCAAATACCATTTTGCACACAGGTCAGGGTTGAACCTTGAAGCTGTTAGGAGGAAATATGTTTATTTTTTACCTTGATCTTATTTTCAGAGTTTTGTATTGGGGTCAGCTTTGCAAGACTTGAACAGGTTTCACAAAAGCTGCAATTTCCTGCATTTTCAACACTACTTAACGGGTTAAGTAAATGTTTATGCAGTCTGTGTGAAGAATAACAAATATTCGAACAAAAGGCGAGGCAGAGTGGTAAACAGTGAATTGGATGGGGATGTAGCCAAGGAGAAAAGCCTGTGCTTAAAATAAAAGGTCAGATGCTTGGTAATAACAATGGAGAGGTCATACTCAACATGAATCCACATACTACTAAAGCATTAGCGTACAAAGTATTTATTTTGATTTTAAAATAACAAGGTTAAGCTTTGTGTTGTGTAAATTGTTGGATGTCATTGTTAAGCTGCCTTTAGCAGGGATTGAATTTCCCCAAAACTCTGCAGTGCATCTGGTGCGTAACATTTCATAAAATCAGTGATAAAAATAGAGTAATTGTCTCTTGCGTATTTACTAATGCCTTGAGAAGACCCTGAACTGCTGATTCTTAATCTTAGTGGGGATTATCTTGTCGGGCAGAGGTCAAATCAATAGAAAGCACTCACAAGAAGAACTTCTCATCCCAGACTGGGTTGAGGTTTCCGAAGATGGTCTTCGTCCTGCGTTTGGTCTTGCCCACCTGGACGGTGACGTAAGGGTCGCTGGAGCCTGTTTTATCCTTGGCCTGTAAGCCCTGTGCACTCATTACTGAAGAAACACAGGGTTGGAAGAACAATAAAGGATAGTAAGTACCACAAGTAGCATATTATTTCACCATCTTAAAGTTTTGATATGTCCCTGGATTTATTATATTGAAGGTTTCTTTCCCTGAACTTAATTACAACAGCACTGATCTTTAATTTAATTCATTCTATTCCCAGGGACATATTATTGTGGAAGTCATAAACAGGAAGCATTGGCCTGGTGGCTGAAGTTTTACAGCAGCCTCTCAATCCCAGTCATAAAGCTACAATATGTGTCTACTGTGCTAAGACTGAGAACCTCACACACCACACACACACACTGAGAAAGGGAGGTGCAGAGAGGAGAGAGACAGTTGTATTTCACCGCGCCATAAAAGGAAAAAGGACACTGGAGCATTAAATATGCATAAGTGACAGACTAAATAATTCAGGGTACATATATATGCCTCAGCTCAATGCTGACAGAAGTTGGTGTGGAGGATATAGACGCTGAAGAGCCATGGCCTCCTTGCTCCAGGAGAAATGAACATCAAATGTCTCCCGTAGTGAAAGAGTGGTCAGAGACTGCGATATAAATAGAGGGGTCACTTTGCTTTAAGGAATCAGTCAGACCATCCCTCAGCATCACACCTAATGTCCGAACAGAGGGTCTGCCAGAACACAACTAGCAAAACCGCATTTCCTAGAAGCAAACAGTACAATTATCCCTCCCCCACCCTTCTGTATGAAGAATGGCCTTTTGCCACGCCTTTAAGTGTGGCTACATTTTGCGTCCCCCAATGCCTTGAACTGAGTAAACTAGGAAGACGGTAAGGGTTTTTAATTCTATATCTGTATTGAATCCTTTACTGTTATTATAATGATGTGTATATTCAACCAGGGCCGTGCAGAAAATACATTAATCTCAAAAAGAGTAGAGATGATAGATTAATGCTAGATTTGAGTCTTTCCAATGTTAAAATAGAAAGAGTGTTTGCTCACAATCCATTGTTTTGCACCATGGGAAAAAGAGTGAACGTCTAAGCATGTTTTAAACTCAGCTGGAAGCATATTCTAATACTGATCCCGTTAAGGTTGGCAAAAGTTGTAAATATCTTTAAAGGATTCAAACCAAGTTTACAAGACTGCCTTTTACTACAAAGTTGTATTGATTCAAGAAGTGCAGAGTAACAGGGGTGTGTTTGAGCAAGGCTTTAGAAGAAAGTAATAGAATTGTTTTTAGGCAATATAAACAAAGGAAAATCTTCCACAGCGATGTAATTAACTTGTTCTTACTGCGTGCTTGTATAATAATGCTGCAATCAGTGCATTTGGAGGTACAATAGAATATTTGCTGATTAGTAGGTCATGTTTAATTAGCAAATGATTGTATAGTATGACTATATAGTACTGGCAAGTCAAGGTTTATATTCACTAGCAGACCTTGTAGTATGCACATTAGCCAGTATGAGAATATCTGATGGTCACTGAGAGACTGCTGCAGAGTCAATGCCAGTTGGTATTTATCTAATGAATGTCGAATAAACACCAACTCAATAACTACATCTTAAAATGGGACGTTCAATAAACCCCTGGGAAATCGAGTGAGGCAACCATGCGTCTTTTCAATGTCTCTCACTCTTCTTCTTCTTCTTCTTCTCTTCCTTGCTATTCCCACACTTTCCTTCCTCCTTTCAATTTGGCTCCCTCTCTCTCCGATTCTATTTCTCTCCGGTGTATTGGCACTGTGAGAAATGCGAGGTGAGCAATAAATGAGCTGGGCCTGGCACAGCGACCACAGAGCTGGATTGAAGTCGGGGGGTCGAGGTGACAAAGCTAACTTCCTGACCTTCTTTCTTTCAGTTGGCTTGAAATAGAATGAAACCCAGCGATGTGTATGTAAATGAAGTAGTAACATGAAAGAAAGCCTTGTAATACTCAAGGATGATTATTCTTCATAGTTTGATGGAGTACTGAAATGAGGATAAACAATATAGGTTATGTAATCAGGGAGTGGAAAATACTGTTGTAAATTCAAAGTAAATGAGGTCATGGGATTTAGATCCTTTTCCCTCAAAAAGGACACTCAACAGACAGTGGTTATGAAAGTTAAGAAGGAACACACTATGCACTTTACATTTAAAGGGGCCCTATTATGCTAATGTTTAAGTTAATATGTATTTAGTGTCTCTACTGTGACATGTCTCCATGCTTTAATGTTCAAAAAGCTCTTTATTTATTTTTCTCACCCTCTGTCTGAAACCAGAGCCCAGTCTGCTCTGATTGGTTAGCTGGCCGTCTCCATTGTGATTGGTCAACCACTTAGAGGTATCCCGCCCCTTTGCCTATCACGTACAATGTGTTAGAGCGCTAGCCAATAGAAGGGCGTGTGTTACATACTGATATCACTGTGTTAAGGAAGTAATGGAGGTGTTTCAGGCAGGGGGGGGGGGGGGGGGGGGAGTGTTTGGGAGATAAATTCCCTCTGGGGGAATTGGTTAGTGCGCTGATCTACGAATCACAGGGGGACTGGTTCGAATCCCGCTGTAGTCAACATTCCGCTGTGTCCTTGGACAAGACCCTTCACCCCAAGTTGTTCCTGTGGGGATTGCCCACAGTATTGAATGTATGTAAGTCGCTTTGGATCAAAGCGTCTAACAAGTGACATGTAATGTAACTTTAACCTACATGCACAACACTTATAACACACTAAAGGAAAGGGAAACCCCCCAAAAGCATTATAGGGCGTCTCTAAGACTCTTTAAAGAGACACTAATTAATCTGGTTTAAATCCATCTAACCATTTTGTAACCCAAGGAACTAATACTGCCCTAAAAATAATTTCCCAACTGAACAAGCTGTAAAGTGCTGTACTGTCAAACTCGCTCAGGGGCACGACACTTTGATTGGCACCTCTGAGAGAGCTCTAAGTGTAGCTGCAGTATGAACAAATCGGTTTGTTATTGAGCTAAGAAAGACATGAAGATCTCTGTCAGTTACAGCAAGCACTGTTTCACTGCTATCAAACATTGCTTCTTTCTCTAATTATGTTCAATGTGCCTTTGTTTAACATTAGGCAATGTAACCTTTCAAGCCTTCCCACAGCTCAGCTCGTCTGTTGCTTTCAGTGGAGCAGCACGTCCCAGTCTGAGCTCCTGTTTGAAATGGATATGTAACTAAAAATATGTCATTGTCTAGGTACACGAGTCAAATGGATAGTAAAAGAACACGTGTCCTCTTTTCAAAATCTCTACTTGATGATAAAAGAAACTTTTTGCTGCTGCTTTTGATTGAGCTGTTCCTATTTACACTGCAGTATGGCTTTTATTCATGTATTTTATACCTGTTGTGTTTATTTTATTATCTTTGCTTTTTAAATGCCTGTTTTTAAATGCCATTTTATAATGTGCTTCTGCTGTATTTCTTCTTAAATGTAATTTATTTTGTAAAGCACTTTGAATTGCCGTGTGCTGAAATGTGCTATATAAATAAACTTGCCTTGCCTTGCCTGAGATCCTTACCAACCAATTACATCTCCCAAAAATCCCTGATCAATTCCTATTTCTATTTCTCATTCAATATGCATTGATGATCAGTTCAGCGTCAGAGGTTAACGGCCAAGATCACGGGGTTAATATCAAACTGATACTTATTAGAATAACAATATTTGTCATTTGAGATGAGCCTGACTGGTAATGGCATTTGTGTGGATTTGGCACCGGAGGGCTGAACAAAGAGGTTATAGGTCATGGACCAAAGGTCAAGGGTCACCTGCTGCAGCACCAAATGTATAAAGCATGTATCAACGTTCAGATGATTGATGGTTAACGTGCAAATGAGAGCTAATAAAAACTCCTCATCACAAATGAAAGATGCTGTCATAGTGAGATTATGAATCCAAATGTTGATGAATGTTTTGAAGAATTAACTTTCT
The DNA here is from genome assembly GCF_902827175.1 of Gymnodraco acuticeps. Classification (NCBI taxonomy): domain Eukaryota; kingdom Metazoa; phylum Chordata; class Actinopteri; order Perciformes; family Bathydraconidae; genus Gymnodraco; species Gymnodraco acuticeps. Next base: position 3,397,332 of record NW_022990270.1, read on the forward strand.
GATATAAATACGGACACCAGGCTAACCTGTGATGGTGATTTTGGCCGACCACTTGGAGGTCCCATCCAGAACCGCCTGTTTGGCAGTCTTCAGATGGCTGGTGAGTTCTTCTTTGGAGACGTGGAACATCTCCTGGATCACCTCGAACACTTCAGGAGTGTTTTTCTCGCGGATCTTCATGCGCTCCTTCATAGCCATGATGATATTCTGGGTCTTGTCCTCCGCCCCGTGCTTGGAGCTCTTCTCCACCGCCCCTGAAACAAGAAGTCAAAGAGCTCAGTATTCTGCATATTTAATACCCAGGAATTAGGTAAGAAAACTGGTGATCCATCAAAGTGGCAAAGTATCTATCATATGTATTCACCACGTTTTTGTGGACACCATATTTTAAATAACTCCTAACTCTCTGTCTCTTAAACAAGAGTGTACAATACTGTGTTATCCATCAATTGTTGCCACTATGACTCTGAGTGCGTGTGGAGGAAGGGAAATAAAGGCTGGTGTATATGAGTGTACTTAATTATGTGAATGTGTGTAGCCTATGTTAGACAAAAGACGTGACGGTTCATTCTCTGTATCTGATAACAGTATTATCATTCCAGAGTGTGTTCATGAGAGCAGATTGAAATTTGATAAAGATGAATCACAGCTTGAACTGCAAAACATTGTTCTGCTGGAATAAAACTGTTGTAAAAAACGGCCTGGGTGTAGCTAATCCACTTATAGTGTGTGAGGATTGCCGTGAGGATCACCCTAAAGCAGGCATGTCACATTGTTCCTGTTTGACTACGCCGTAACAACAGGGTGAGCCTGATTGAAAAAACTGATTAGAGGCAGTGATGAGTGCGGTGAGCGGTGTAAATGCACCGTGTAGCAATATGTGCAAGGGGATATGTAAAATGTATAACACAAATCCCCGTAACAGCATTGACGTGTCCTGCAGGCATTTCAATGTAGTGTTGGTATGTATAGAACATTTGTGGGAGATGATGTGCATTGCGGACACCTAACAGAGTCCCAGACAAACCATGTTTTTAGGTTGAACAGATTCAAAACATTTTTTAACGATTATAAGCCAACAGTTTCAAAACAGAAAATCTTAACATCAGACTGTAAGATCATACATATTCAATTAAATGAAAGATTTACTATATGGAGTTCATAGCATATCTATGATGGAGGGATTGTCTTTGCACAGATCTCTCCACATGCCGACGTCAATGCTAGTAGCTATTAGCGCTAGCAGCTAAATTAGCAAACAACAGCAAACAGTTCACAATTCACAGAGCTAAATGTTTTAACCTGAGAATGAGCCAGAGGGTGGACGCTAGCTTCTGTGACAACTATGTGGCTCTGGACAACATTATCAGCAGTAACCACAGTAAGCACAGGACAATGCAGCGGCCACAGCTAGCCACACATGTGATAGCATGCAGGCACAGCCGGGGCTGCTACACAAGCACATTGAAACTCAGATTACAAAACACAGTGAACTTTATTCTCTGCTCTGGTAGTCATTACTCCAGAATGTTGAATATAGTAAATAGCTGCATTAGTAATGCTCTGAATGTCATGCATAAATACGATTGACATGTAAAAACGAGAAAGACTTCCGCTTTTGTGAATGCATTTTCTATACAATGCAGTTAGACAGAAATCACACTTTCTCTCTCTCACAAAGACACAGAGCACTGTCCTCACAAAGGCATGATTGTGAATACATGCCTTTGTGTTTCAATCCTGTGTGAACTGTACATCAAAGCAATATGGGATGAATGCACTTCCTTACTTTGTAAACAATCTGCATTAAGCAGGTCCTGGCACTTATCGTGGCATTTGACGCCACACTCTGAGCAGCGCATGCCCTGCCGGGCGATGCCCCACAGCAGCCCCTCGCACTCATGGCAGTAGGTCGGTGCCGTCGCCGTCCACACCTCAAAGTTATGGGGTGTTGTGGATGAAATTGGGTAGATCAAGGCCTGGAGAGTCTTCTTGAAGACATGTTGTTTCTGAGAAAAAAGAAAAGGCATTGAGAAATTGAAAGAAATAATGAGGTATGGAGACAATGACAGACAATGAAGTGAGAAGCAGAGGAGCTAGGCTGACTCATGGCACTATAAGCTTGAGAAAATAACAGTCTTAACAACTTGAAAAGTTAATAAAAAAGCTACTTTGTACCAAGATTGCTTTTCATAAATGTTCAATACATGGTGAGATCAGTAGAATAACAGAGGAATATTTCAGCACCTGCTGAGGGAAAGCATGACTAATGTCATCAAACAAAGTTCATTTCAAAATTGATTTGCAGTGTGAGTAAGATTACATTTACAATAAACTTCTGCACCATAGTAATCTTATATCTCATCTTTTATGAATCGGCCTGCAGCTATTCATCACAACTCCAGCTTTTTTCAACTTCTCTTCTTAGAGAAAGGGATCTAACAGATTGTACTATTCGAAGAAAAAACATGTATGAGGCTTTGTTGATCCTTTCTGATTACCTTATCATCAAATGGAGAGGTCAGTTGAATGAGAGTGAATCAGTCAGACATCTCATTAAGCTTAGATTAACTGGCCACTGGCTTTGTTCACATTGAGTGGTTTACTGACTAAAGCGCCTAGAGACAAAATAAGAAAGTCTTCTAGAGGCCTGTCTAGACTGATTGTATGCTGTGTAACAGAAGCCTCTTCGAATTGAATGCTTTAGTGCAGCAGCCCTGCCATCCACAAGGACTGGAAAACGGCCCGGGACTTGCCAATTCTCGAAGGCAGAATCAATGGATGCTGTAAATAAGGTTTTTAAAAGTGAGCATTATCCAGATTGAGAGGGAGCGTGCAAGCGAGGGAGAAAGTGACAGAGGAAGAGAAGGAGATGTATGGCGGTTGAATAAATCTTCAAGAGGTACTTGCTCTCCACTTCTTCTGCACTCCACTCCCCCCCCCTCCCTCTGCTGTCGGCCCCATGTGTGTTGTGCTTTAACACCTGAACAGCAGCCCTGCACTTCACCACAAAGACTGCTTCACTGCTCACTCGAGCACACTTACAGACACAAATGCCCACACACGTACACTTGCACATGATGAAATGGCACCAGATGACAGGACAAGAAGGCCCTCTAACACTGTGAAACGATGGAACAGAGAGGCCACTGAACCCTAGGAAGCTTTAATGAAACACAGAGACAGCAAGATTTTCCTTTTAATCTAAGGACGATGAGATGAAACAGATGTCTGAGATGTATCCACAACTTGCACACAAGCTAGGTCAGGGATGCACCCGGAAGCTTGCTCTTTGCCACAGTGAACTAGGACACAGCCTGAAGGAGATGAGTGAGCCAGAATTTCTGTGGAGCGTGGGAAATCTCAGAGACCTCTCTATCATGTGTTTTTATCAGAGGGCTGACTTGGCAGGTAAATAATAAATATCTATCTTTTAGCCTCTTTCTGACCCGCCAACTAAAAGTTAAAATGGTACTAAGCATGTACTACGTAAAACGGTTCCACCGTGGTGTTTTTGTATACAGTAGTAGTTCACTATTCATCTGTTTCTGTCTCTTTAAATTTCCCCCCTCTCTCCGGCTTCTCATTTCAGTCTCTGAAGCTGGACGTCACACTGTGCAGCAGATGTGGGAAGAGTGCTGCGTGTGTGAGTCTCATGTGTTACACCGTGAGGTAACCCTGGTGATTTTGTGCAAGACACTGCAAGAATTGATTGACAGGCGCAGCGTCTGCTTGAGAGCAACATGACGGAGAGGAATCTAATCTCTCCTCCTCCTTTCACCCCTCCTTTCCAATTTCACCACCTATTGTCCTTGTCAACAGCTTCATTGGCCGTGCCATCCTCACCGTCCTGCTCCATCCGTCAACACCTCCAATATTTTACTTTAACTACCTTTTCAGCCCTAACAAGGAATCCATGGTGGTTTTCGCAAACCACAAGACGGTGGGGTTGATTTGGATTTCTGAAAGTACTTTAAACAGAACTGATACAATTAATCGAAAACTCATTTATTAGATGATGAACAGGAAAGTAATCACCAACTATATTGATAATCGATTCATCATGTTAGTAGTTTTTCATGAAAAATAAAATGCTGCTTTCAGCCTCACATATTGAGATTTCTGGAATTAGTATATGATATAAGACAGAATTTAACATTTAAGAAAAACAAATCTGATAAGTAATTCACGGTATAAACTATTTTATGAATGATTGGTTTTAAATGGAAGAATTATGAATCACTTTCCACTAGAGCTGCAACCATTTTTCAACTGATCCGTCCATTGGCAGAAAAATAATTGCCAACTATTTTCATAATGGATTAATTGTGAGTCATTTTTCATGCAGACATTTGAAAAAAAGCTGCCTCTAAAAAATGGAAATGTCCTGCTTTTCTCTGGTTCAAATTCAATTAAAATGTACATTACATATATGACTGTATATCAAATCAATGTCTTTTGAATTTGGAAATAAAAACAAGACATGTAAAGACATCCCCTTGGACAAAACTAGGATGGACATTTCTTACGATTCTCTAGAACAAACGATAACTTATTTATCTCGAAAATAGGCTGCAAATAAATCTATACTGAAGAAAACATCAGTGACGGCCATCATTTTAAACGCAATCTATTATTTTTCTGTCTGATAAGATTCAAACGACCGTTCAAAATGTGTCACAAGTTAGACACTTCTATTATTGTTTGTTTGGTGGCTCAACTAAACTCTCCTGTCATTTCAGATCCCGCCTTCCTCCAAGCCCTTGTAATCAGCTCACTTCCCTCACCTGGTCTCCCCAGCCCTTCCCCTCACCTGTTACTCATTCCCTCATCACTCCACAGTATTTATACCACCTCACTATCACTTGTCCTTTGCCAGATTGTCTTGTCGTTTCCGCCAAGCTCTCCAGTGAGTGTTGTATTCTAGCCTAGATTTTTGTCCTGCCCGGTTTTTGATCCCTGCCTGCCTATTTACGGATCTCGAGTTCCTGCCTGCTCCCTGTCTGGTTTTGGTTGCCTGTCTGACGGATTTACTGGTTTTGACCCTGCCTGTCCCTGACCTGAATAAACTGAACATTGCTATACACTGGTTGTATCTGAGTCGTGCTATTGGGTTCTGATCTGTACCTGTGATCGTGACAGTACAATCTGGCCAACATGAACCCAGCCGACTCAGCGACAGAACCGCCTACGCACGATATCGTGTTACAACGCCACGAGCAGCAGCGTACCTTCATGGCGGAAGCAATGCAGGAGATGGCCGCTCGTCACGAACGGACCTTTGTGAATCTCCGTGATCATCTTCAGAACCTTCCTGCTACGGTCCAAAGTCCGGAACTAACTCCAGCTTCCGCTGTTCGAATCCAGAGTCCTCCGGCATCGGATGCACGCCTGCCTCCTCCGGAACGCTACTCTGGAGCCCCAGGTTCGTGCAGACCATTCCTGGTCCAATGTTCCCTCACCTTCGAGCTTCAGCCTTCCGCCTTCCCAACAGAAAGATCCCTGGTGGCGTATATTGTCTCTCTTCTCACGGGCAAAGCTAAAGACTGGGGTACCGCCGAATGGGAGAGACAATCCTCTGCCTGCTCATCTGTAAGCTTATTCTCCGATGAACTGCGTAAAGTCTTTGATCACGCTACACCCGGAAGAGAGGTCGCTCGGGGACTGTTTAACCTGGCGCAAGGAGGGAGATCTGTGTCCGATTACTCCATCGAGTTTCGTACCATAGCCGCCGAGAGTAACTGGAATGCTTCTTCACTTCTCGATGCCTTCTACAACGGTCTGTCAGATCGCCTTAAAGACGAACTGGCAGCTCGGGACCTTCCTGCTGATTTAGATGAGCTGGTGGCTCTCTCCATCCGCATTGACGGCCATCTGCGGGAGCGGAGGAAAGAGAGGGTTTTCTCTGTCGCCCCTCAGGCTCCGCCTCCCCCGTTAGCGCATGCTACTGAACAGGTGAGAGGAGGATTTTCTAACTCTTCTGAACCAATGCGGCTCTCCGAGGCAGAACGACAGCGCCGCCTGCGGGACAACTGCTGTCTTTACTGCGGCCAGGAGGGTCATCTTGCCTTCTCTTGTCCTGTAAAAGGCAGGGCTCACTAGTCATCCAGAGGGCGTTGGTGAGCCGAATTATGAATTTAGAAATGCCCTCTCAACCCCTAACCCATGCTCAGCTGAGCTGCTTGGGGAAAATGCACACTGTGGCTGTTCTTATTGACTCTGGTGCTGATGCCAGTCTTTTGGATATAACACTGGCCTTTCAGATGGGACTTGGTCAGGAGGTTTTGGAGAAGCCTATCAATGCTACAGCTCTAGATGGTCGTCTTCTCTGCAGAGTGACACACCGTTCAACTCCAGTTCAAATGAGCATGTCAGGTAATCACAGCGAAACACTCTCTTTTCACCTTATCCATGCACCACATCAGCCTGTCATTTTGGGGTTTCCTTGGTTAAGGAGGCATAATCCTCATATAGATTGGGCTTCAGGGACTATTAGAGAGTGGAGTGCTCATTGTCATGCTGTCTGCTTAAGATCTAGATCCTCAATTGATTCCAGTCAGCCGATTATCTCTGAGTGTCAAGACCTTTCCGGTGTTCCCAAGGATTACTGGGACCTTAAAGAGGCCTTTAACAAGGTTCGGGCCACCTCACTCCCGCCTCATCGTGCTAATGACTGTCCTATTGACCTGTTACCTGGTACTTCTCCTCCTAGAGGTCGACTTTTTTCTTTATCGGCTCCTGAAACTAAGTCAATGGAGAAGTATATCAATGACTCTTTGGATGCAGGGCTTATCCGGCCTTCATCATCTCCTGCTGGTGCAGGTTTTTTCTTCGTGGGTAAGAAGGATAAGACTCTGCGCCCATGCATTGACTACAGAGGACTCAATAACATCACTGTCAATAACAGGTACCCCCTTCCACTTGTTTCCTCTGCATTTGAACTGTTACAAGGCGCTACTATTTTTACCAAGCTGGACCTACGTAACGCGTACCATTTGGTGAGAATCAGGGAGGGGGACGAGTGGAAGACGGGATTTAACACTCCTAGTGGACATTATGAGTATTTAGTCATGCCTTTTGGACTCACCAATGCACCTGCAGTCTTCCAGGGGTTGGTGAATGATGTTCTGCGGGATCTTCTCAATATCTGTGTTTTTGTATACCTGGATGACATTTTGATTTTTTCCAAGTCAAAACAGGAGCATGTGGTCCATGTTCGCCTAGTCCTCCAGAGGCTCTTGGAGAACCACCTCTTTGTCAGGGCCGAGAAGTGTGTGTTCCACACCACAGAAGTCCCGTTCCTGGGATTTGTGGTCTCCACCGGAAACATCAAGATGGATCCTGAAAAGACCAAGGCGGTGACTGACTGGCCACGCCCTTCAACACGCAAGGAGCTCCAACGCTTTCTGGGTTTTGCCAACTTCTACCGGAGGTTTATCCGAAACTACAGTTTGGTGGCCGCTCCTCTCACAGCTCTCACCTCTCAGAACAATCCCTTCCGGTGGTCCTCGGTGGCCGAAGGGGCTTTTGGTGAGTTAAAGTCACGCTTCACCTCTGCTCCTATTTTGATTTTTCCAGATTCTACTCGGCAGTTTGCTGTAGAGGTAGATGCATCGGACACTGGAGTTGGGGCACTTCTTTCTCAACGGTCGGCCGAGGATCAGAAAATTCACCCGTGTGCCTTCTTCTCTCGAAAGCTGTCCCCAGCGGAAAGGAATTATGACATTGGAAATCGAGAACTGTTGGCAGTTAAACTTGCCCTGGAAGAATGGAGACACTGGTTGGAGGGAGCAGAGCAGCCTTTTGTGGTCTGGACTGACCACAACAATTTGGAGTACATCCGTTAAGCTAAGCGGCTGAACTCTCGTCAAGCCAGGTGGGCTCTGTTTTTCACACGCTTTGATTTTTCTCTTTCATACAGACCTGGTTCTAAGAACATCAAACCTGACGCCCTGTCTCGCCAGTTCCAGCCAGAGAGCTCTCCATCTCATACTGAGAATATCATCGCTTCTACATGTGTCATTGGTCTGGTGACCTGAGAGGTAGAGGATAAGGTCAAGCGCTCTCATGCTGAACACCCAGCCCCAAGTGCCTGTCCTGTTAACCGTCTGTTTGTTCCTGACACTCTCCGTACCCAGGTTCTCCAGTAGGGTCATAACTCTCGCCTGGCTTGTCACTCAGGAGTGAGACGGTCCCTAGCCCTGATTCGACAGCGATTTTGGTGGTCTTCCATGGAGAAGGATACCAAGGAATTCATTGCTGCTTGCCTAGTCTGCTCCCAAAATAAGACTTCACGCCAAGCTCCCTCCGGTCTTCTTCATCCCTTGCCTATCCCTCATCGTCCCTGGTCCCACATCTCCTTGGATTTTGTCACTGGACTACCACCCTCAGACAGTAACAGTCATACTCACAGTCATAGACCGGTTTTCCAAGTCTGCTCTGCTTATTCCATTAACCAAATTACCTACTGCCAAGGAAACGGCTGAAATCATGCTACAACATGTGTTCAGGCTGCATGGTCTCCCCAGTGACGTTGTCTCTGATCGGGGACCACAATTTACTTCTCGTTTTTGGTCCGAGTTTTGCAGGCTGCTGGGAGCCAGTGTCAGTCTCTCGTCCGGATTTCATCCCCAGTCCAATGGTCAAGCAGAGCGAATGAACCAGGAGATGGAGACTGCCTTACGCTGTCTAGCCTCCTCCACTCCCTCCTCCTGGTCGAGGCAGCTTCTATGGGTTGAGTATGCCCACAACACCCTTCCTAGTTCTGCTACTGGTCTTTCTCCATTCCAATGCTCCCGCGGATACCAGCCACCCCTTTTCCCGGCACAGGAACGTGAGGCCAGCGTCCCATCTGCACAGGCGTTTGTAAGCCGATGTCGACGCATGTGGTTAAAGGCCCACTCCGCGCTCCTGCGCTCTACCGGCCGTTATCAACGGACCGCCAATCGCCGTCGCAAGCCAGCTCCACAGTACTCCCCAGGGCAACGTGTCTGGCTCTCCACACGGGATCTCCCTCTCAGAGTTGAGTCAAAGAAGTTGTCTCCCCTTTTTGTAGGCCCATTTCCCATAGCTAGGGTCATCAATCCTGCAGCTGTACGCCTGCGTCTGCCCCCTTCTATGAGGATTCATCCTACCTTCCATGTGTCCAAGATCAAACCAATTAATGTGAGCCCTCTTCAGCCCCCCTCTAGACCCCCACCACCACCCCGGACTATCGACGGGGAGACTGTTTACACTGTCCGTCGCCTCATCAAGTCCCGGCGACGTGGTAGAGGGTTGCAGTACCTGGTACACTGGGAGGGTTATGGCCCTGAAGAGCGTTCATGGGTGCCTGCTCGCAGTATCTTTGACCCATCTCTCATTACTGACTTTCACCAGGCTCATCCCGATCAACCACGTGGGACGTCAGTAGCCGTCCATAGAGGGGGGGGTTCTGTCACAAGTTAGACACTTCTATTATTGTTTGTTTGGTGGCTCAACTAAACTCTCCTGTCATTTCAGATCCCACCTTCCTCCAAGCCCTTGTAATCAGCTCACTTCCCTCACCTGGTCTCCCCTTCCCCTCACCTGTTACTCATTCCCTCATCACACCACCTCACTATCACTTGTCCTTTGCCAGATTGTCTTGTCGTTTCCGCCAAGCTCTCCAGTGAGTGTTGTATTCTAGCCTAGATGTTTGTCCTGCCCGGTTTTTGATCCCTGCCTGCCTATTTACGGATCTCGAGTTCCTGCCTGCTCCCTGTCTGGTTTTGGTTGCCTGTCTGACGGATTTACTGGTTTTGACCCTCCCTGTCCCTGATACACTGGTTGTATCTGAGTCGTGCTATTGGGTTCTGATCTGTACCTGTGATCGTGACAAAATGACTGTGGTGGATATCAGAGGCAGGCATTTTGAAATCAATGTCGTATAATGTTGCCGCCTGATGACGTATGAACCGTCTTCAAACAACGCATCATATCTTATTTCCTGATACTCATTGACCCATGTCAGATTGCGGCTCCCTTGGTATAACTGAGTCAATGCCTTTGTCTCAGCAGGTAACCGCAACCCCAGTTCTTGTTGACAGTGACTGTTAAAAGGCTCTGGTGCTTGGATCGCATGCAGCTCAGAACATCGAGCGGACACACGGTCCGTTAGCTGGCGCGCACATAATGTTTCTTTCTGCTCTAAAAAGCAGAAACATGGGATACATGACGCATGAGGAGAAAGAGAGACTTATATATATGTCACAGTAAGATATGTTAATCATATTCAAATGTATTACGCTGTCAGAGGAGACAGAGATGAGAAGAAAATAGGATGGACGACAGAAGCTCTCTAAATAGGTTAAACATCTCTCGCGGGACTGGGGGGCGGATTGTTCAACATGGCTGGCTGATCAGTGACAAATCAGGGCCAGAGGGTCATGATGAGGAGCTCAGAACTTCTTTCATTCTCCTCTTATTTCCCTCCATTTATCACCCTTCCTTTCTCCTCTCATCCCCCAACTCCTACACACTCTTGAACAGCATATGGCAGTTTACTGACTACTCTCGCAGCCCTCACAGGAAAGCACTCTTGTGGACTTAATGCAGCAGATACAACTCTGACATCTGCTCGTCCTACTTAGCAAGACCACCACATCTGCAGCTTTGCTCGGAACCGGGCTCCCCCTCGGCCACCGATTATTATTATTCTCTTTCTTTGCTAGCTCCGATTTAGATTATTGGACATCTCAGCCTCAAGTCCTTACTTACCACTGTGATGCAATCTCTATTTTTGCCGAATAATCATTTCCCTTTCCTACACCAATTAACATAGTGCATCCATCACGTCATTTCTCCCTCTCATCTGGGGCATGAGTCGTTCATCCCTAAAGCCCCTTTCATAAGACCCATAGCTATTAGTAAGCAATCAAGACCCTGTCACTGTAGGGCAACGGAGCATGTGGACCACTAGGACCGAGTCAAGTGATACGGACATCTACACAAATCAGTGTGCCCAAATTGATGTCTCATGTTTGAAAAGATGAAATATGTGTGTATGATGCACACAGTAAGTCGGTAATCTCCTAGGTTTATGCAGCCCCTTGTTGCACACCATTAGATATGAAATGGTCTGCTTGTTTGTCTTGCTGTGAAACTGCTTTCTCCTGCTGTTTGCAGCCTATAATGCCACTTCCCTGAGGGAGGGAAGAATTGAAATCAATTAATGTGGAGAGCGCTTTCGAGGTGTCTCACTCCATCTGCCTTCTTCCGTAGCTTTCGCTTCCTCCATGCTCAGTGGTTATGAGGGCATGGTCTGAATGGAATAATGGGGCTATCTCCGAATATCTGAACTCCTCCGAATAATCGAACAGGAGGAGCACAGCGGAAGGAGAGAGCAGCTGGCCGCAAAGACCATTTTAATAAACTGTGGCTTGTTTTATAGACTGAGTCAGGCAGACAGATGATGGCATGCTGTATAAACAACCAAAGAGAAAATGCCAGTAACTAATGCAATCCATCTCATTTTGGAATCATGTGCTGTGATCCCAGGCCCTAAAGAACAATGGCTGCACAAGCACCGCTATAAATGTTTGTTGCTGCACTCTCCTCTCAAAATACCACCCCCCTAAAATATAATGAGAAGTGTATCCCATTACCCATAAGCCGCCACAATGAACAGACAAGGACTTTCCATGCAGCATGTTAGTACTCACCAGGTCTACATCATTCAGGGTGGAGCGGTTCACCAGAGCGAACGAGATGCCTGCCTTTCGAGCAGTGAGGGTCTGCGAGAAGAAGAGGAGGAGAGAGATCATGAAGAAGGATACATCCAGGAATACATTTTACATATCTGCAGTTTTGTACAGTATCTGAATGGATTTACACACAGCAGCATGTAGCTAGTGAATTGATATTAAGCCTTGCAAAGATTTGAGGTACAAACATAAAATCATTAGGAAATTAGCTAACAAAAGTACATGAATAGATACAAAATGTTTCTTCAGACAAAGCATTCATGTTTAGCTCTTGTTTCCTTAGCTTGTGAACAAGTGAAAACAGAGTCAGCTTACCAAAGCCTGTGATTTCCAAAGAGGCCGTGAATAGAGAATGAAAGAAAGGAAGAAATTGAATTAGACAAGAAGTGGGTGGATGAATGGTGAATGCACAAACAGCAGAAGAATTGTATTTATTATCCAAACTGAGCACATAAGTGCCTCTACTGCCATGCAGGACTGCTGGTTAGGCCGCAGCGCTCTAGAAAGATTCAACTATTCATCAAGAGAAATTATACAGCCGTTGCATGATTTGTTTTATCCACTCATGCTCTGGAAGTTACTAAACTGCAGTCATGCTTGGCATTTATATTCAGTTCTCTGTTGGATGAAGCTTTGATCATATTTTCTGCTGTCTGCTCTGCACATTAGTTTGACACAAACAGAGAAACACAAGACGCACACACTGACGTATGGGTGAAGCCAGCTGTACTGCACAACACAGACTCTCCCACACACACACACACACACTCACAAATATACTTAAACATTAAACAGAACACACCCACACAAACAAGTAACAGACACACACACATATACACATATGTAAATGAGCTGTTTCTATATCAACTGAGTTTGAGTGACCAGAGATTGTTAAACAGTTATCCCATACTGGAGAAAGTTACGATATTTAACAGAGGAATGCAGACATGGACAGCTGACAATATTGGATCAGTCTTTACCACGACCCTCTTGAGTGTACAGCCCAGCTATGGTAAAGATCCATGGCAGCCATGGAGTATGTAGGGAACGTGACCTCTACATGAACCGTGAGCGTTGATGTAAGTTTATCAACATGCACCAGCACTGCTGAGGTTGCTACGGGCAATACAATATGACCCTGTGTCCAGATGATATCCATTCGACTACAATATAGCATCAAATGCATTGTGAATCCATTTTCAACACTCTGTTTTTTGTTTATGTTTTTGCATCCCGCCATGGTGCGGGGGGACCCTGCTGTCCTTTCCAATTAAACGCTGCTGCTGCCCGGAAGCAATCACACAGCAAACGGGGGTCATTGACAAAGGAGAGGCATGAAAGGGGACCAATTAGTTTGCTGAATACTGACTTCATCCCACGTGTAAAAGGCTTGCTCAGTGTCACTTTTACATGATTTAAAAGCCCCACACAGTTAAATCAGAAGTCAATGAAGTCTCTCGGATATATTTTTGGGTGGAGTTGTCATCATTTCAAGTTAAATGCAATTTTTTTCAACACCTGCCGAGCAAAAAAATGTAAATGAAGAAAAATGCCCAAGCATCGACGAGGCTGAAATCTGACAACTCACTGAAAAATATCACCCATAGCTGTTATGGGTCTGTGTAGGAATGGCATATATACACGCAAAATCCAAAAAATAATTAAATTTAAAACGACAACCCATACTTACCAAGACATTGTTGGTTATTAATTTCATGAGAGATATGGACAAATACAGCATCAACTCATGTTGTTCACTGTAATAAACATTCATCAGCATCTACGTGTATGACATCAAGCTGCATCATTATATTTCACAAGAAAAATATATTGTAAGAGTATCAAACAGGTTGTTTTAAAAATAAACTGAATTTAAGAGCTCTGATTATTGTTTTCCAATATTTTGACTAGAATACATGAAGATGAAAAACCAACATACACAAGACAGACGGACACTGTGCAGCACATAATGGACCAACAGTTATAAACACACATGAATAGTATTGGCACGGCAGCATGTTGTCTCTCAGAAAGGCTAACCATGTGGCACAGTGCTAGAGTGGACCGCTCTGCAACATGCGTCTCTGTGGGAAATGTTACAACACATTATGTTGCAATAAAAACAAATGAGGGAGCATCACTGTGATGCAATATCTTAAACACCCTTGCTAGGACAATTCATCAAGCCATAAAGTTATGGTTACATTAAAAACTCCCACAAAGCAGCGCTCTACACTCAACAAAAGAGCTTTAAGTGGTTGCTTTTATCACCAATCAAACTTTTTCCTTGCATGTTTTTATCACAATAAAGGTTTATGGGCTTTTTTTAAAAAGCTATTTAATTTGTTTAACTATAGCAGGTCTACATATGGGAAAAGAGCATTTGTATTCCTCCCAATTGTATGCGTGTGTAACAAACAAGTACAACAAAAACATATCCAGATTACGTTTGATTACCATTGTTGTGTTAGAGAATACAGCTTAAAATAAACAAGGGTACAATAACTACTAGGCGGGTCCAAGGATATCATATAACAATAAGAAACAAACATTATATTGAGTTCCTAGTAAAGTTAGTATTGTCTTCTGCAGGGGTCCATACTCACACAGAGCATGATTCCACCAGCGTGGCACAATGTGGGGTCACTCAGATAGATTTGACATAAATCACACATAACCTTGTTCAGGCGGATGACTCACCAGGTCTCGGACAAGAGGCACTATCCTCTTGCGGCGTAAATCTGGCATGCTGTCAATACCATAAAGAATACTGCCAGACCTGGAGAAGCAGACAGATTTAAAGTGTATTAATATCATAATAATGCCGTGCTGGGGGAGACATTATAATGGAGAAAGGGGGGCTTTGATTTACACAGCCAGCGATGCCATGGATCATGCCTCCTACCTAACCTGTCCCACCCCGTACTCTGCATTTCACATGGGGCAACCACCAACAGGAGAGCTCCATGTGATCCCCAGAGGTTAGAGAAGTACTCAGATCTTTTACTTATAAGTTAAAGTAGCATTACTAGTGTGTAAAAGTACTCTAATACCAGGACAAGTTCTGCAATAACAATGGTACTCAAGTAAAAGTATTTGCATCCAAATCTACTTAAAGTACCAAAAGTACAAGTACTCGTTATGTAGGAAGGACAATTTACTTTGTGTAGCAGCTAGTAAAGTTGTAGCTAATTTTCATTCATTATTCTATTATAGTTTATTAGTTGATTTATGGTTTGATTTATTAATCTAAATCTGCAAAGTAGCTAGTATCTAAAGCAAACATAATTGCAGTTTTAAAAAAAAAAACACAATGTTATCGCACAAAATGTAGTGGAGTAACATGTTGAAGTAGCATAATGTGAAAATACTCAAGTACCTCAGATTTTCACAAAAGTATATTGATTGAGTGATTTTACTCTGTTACATTCTAGCACTGGTATTACTTATTATCTGCTGGATCTGTAGACCCTGTCTCTTTTATTTGATCTAAACGATTATATTGCTGCATTAATACCGTTAATACATATATCATAGAAATGCATTGTTATTACATTTTTAAATACTGAAGTTGGAATTATTTTCTCCATTCCTCACAAGTAGACACTTGAAGATGACTTCTCCTCAGTCGGCGCAACACTTTTTTAATCTCTAGGTTTCGTCTCACTCTCTCCATCCTTCAACTCTCTTGTGCACGACTGTGCTCCCTCGCTGCTTTCCCGTGAGGCTCTCAGTGGCATCACCTCAACTGTCACTCAAAGCCTCTCTAATGACCTCAACATGACATCAAGGCCCCAATGCCTCCACAAAGATAAAACTCCTCAAGCTTTCCTGTCAGTGCTCTCAGCGACATCAGTGGAGTGACCCTAAAGATACATGACGTGACGAGCTGTGCCGCCCCTCGCCCCTCCCGAGGGCCCGTGCTTCCCGCTGCCTCTTTACACTAAGCAGGCTGCAAAAGGCTACAAAGTCTTAGCATTAGCTGGGGTAATGGAGGTTAAATATGATTGTTAGCTGTGTTTTCTTTACGACAACATCTGTCTTTACAATGATCGTTTGAATGCATTTCCGAGTCATTAATTAGGTGTGTGAAGCCAAGAGGTTGCGTTTCTTTACAGATGTTGTGAAGGCATCAAACATCTTGAACATTCATCTTCTCGCTGTGGTTGGTCACAACATTGGGAGTGTGGCATCTTAACAGGGACTGCATGCCAGAGAATCAGCATGTCTGCAACATTTGTGCTTCATATGCCTCAGCATGGGGGTACAAAACAGCACAGTAGCAAAGAGGAATGTACTTATAAACAGATTAGATTGGGAAGTGAGCCACAACTCACCCTCCAGACTGCAAGCCGAGCAGTTTGGGGTCCAAAAGACTTCGAGGCTGCAGAAAGAAGAAACACACGATGTAAAACAAGCAATACAAGGTGAGTGCAAACAGCTCAACACAAAGCGAGCAGGAGCTATATTAAAACAAAAGAAAAGCATTGTGACTTTGGGTACTTTGGGAAATACAGTAGATTGGGAGGTCATTTCAGGATAACAAAATTATAGGGGAGGAGGAGTACAGCACAGGGAGGAGGGAGGGAAGCACTACAGGCAGAAGACCAAATTATTCCACATCAATGTAATTTGTGGACTGAAGACTGAGAGTGTTGCCGCTCTCAGTGCTTCAGGCAGGGTTTGAGTATTGTGTAACACTCGCTCTTCACTGACCAAAAATGTTCAGTTTGCAACACAAATCATCGTCAGCAAAAGGGATAACACGGATAACCAGCGCAAAACAACAACAACAACAACAACAACAGGATGACTCAAAGGCACAGGATACATTCTCTTTCATACTTCCGGATATAATTTCTATGTATCTACAGAAAACAACACACACTCTTACGGATACAGCCAGGTATTATTTCAAATCCGCTTCAAAATACACACTTAATCCACACACCACAAAAGACAGATTTAAAATCATGTACACAAAGACATGCACATGCTATAAATCACAAGGGGTTCATGTGGTTGACGATAAACAATGACTTTAAACCTGTGTATCCAAATCTCCGCTGTCTGCAGGGAGAAAATGACAGAAATGTGGAGAGTTAGGTAGGAGCAGCTGGAAAATATACACACTTAGTTAGGCCACTTATCTGCTATCACCACCTGATGACACAATTCTGTGCTGCTAAACAATTTATGCAGAAATGGAGACACAGTCAACATTTGCCTCAGGGAGAATGGCTTTGAACTCTGAATACCTTATAAAGTAGAAGTAGAAAAAAAACCAGGAGGCTCTCAGATGACGGTTGAAAGGCAAACATATAGTGTATGTCGATTAAATCTATGCAGCACAAATTAAACAATGCCTTTGATAGATAACATCACCTGAGTTAACCATCATATCTATAGAGACATGGGACATTAGGTAAGCATAGGCGGTTGGTTTCATATTGCCATTTTGAATGCAAACAACGAGAGGGCAAGCTCTTTCAATAAGCAAGACTGCAGAGGTGTAATTACTGTGCTATTGATCCATGGGTGATAAATGGCAGCATAATCACGACCTAACGTGTTGCAAACAGAAAACAGCTGTTCACAAGAGAACGATCAAATTACTGCTCTGATTAGAATGACATGATACACGGTTTCTTGTCTGCGTGCAGTTACCGCATCATCAGTATGAGGCAATGCAAATGAGCTTCTTTCACTTGTATCTATTCAAATGGGTTTGGTCTGCTTGGTTGAAAGTTGTGCCCTGGTAAAAAAATCACATCATTAAATTATTAATTGATAACCATTAAAACAGCAATTACTCCCGACTTGCCCAATGATTGAGAACACAGTACATAGCATTTGCGGGATGCTATTACACAGTGCGCTTTAGGACCATTAGTGTTTACCACAAGTGCATATCTTTTTATAATGGCGGTCCTTATGGAGGCGCTGGTTCTATGAAAAACCTTTAAAGGTGACGTATTATGCTCAATCAGGCTCACAGTAATAATAATAATAATAATAGCTTCGATTTCTATAGCGCCTTTCAGGGGACCCAAGGTCGCTTCACAAGTAATAGTGCAAAGACAAACATAACAAAACAAAAGACAGACAAACAGAACAACAGATCGATTTAGGGGCCGAAAGCCTTGGCAAACAGATGGGACTTGAGGGCCCTTTTGAAGGCTTCAAGTGTGGGGATGTTGCGTATCTCCGCAGGGAGAGCGTTCCAGAGGGTGGGGGCTGCCACACTGAAGGCTCTATCCCCATAGGTTCGCAGTTTGGTGCGGGGGGTGGTAAGCAGGCCAGAGTCTGAGGACCGCAGGTTCCGGGGTGGGGGCATGTGGGTGAAGGATGTCCGATAGGTACTGGGGGGCAAGGGCATGGAGGGATTTGTAGGTAAGGAGGAGGATTTTGTAGGATATGCGGGACTTGACCGGCAACCAGTGTAGGTGGATGAGGGTGGGAGTGAATATACAGTAGGTATATTGGCCCTATTATAGAACATGTTTACATGCTTTAATGTTCTAAAAACACTTTGCAAATGGTATACTTGTATTTAACTCCTTTATGAAATGCTCTGTTTTAGCCCTGTCTGCTGTTATTGGCTTGAGAGGAAAATTGAAAATGTATTTCTCAAGCCATTGTTGGAGATACTCAGAAAGATGGCTCGTATATTCTATTAAGCCTATATGTGCCAAAAAGAAGGGAAGCTAAATATAAATGCCATGTCTTCTGACCGAGGCAGCCCAGAAAATTCAATTTGACAGGATTTTTCCGACTTTAAATGCTTTCAGTAAACACTTTACCTTTTTACAATTTAACTACTTAAGTATATATATTTCAGGATAGGTGTATACTTTTAGAGAAACTGCAATCTTAGTACAACTGTGCGAATATATCTGTTTATAGGGGTAGGCGATACAAAAAGGTTGCACACACGCGGAGACACAGCACTCAAAGGAGAGCTAAGTCGAAAGTGGGTGCCATGGACAGCGATCAGCTAAGCTACTTTCAGCACTGCTATACAAGATAGAGCCATCTCCTCCAGCAGCGAGTCTGCAGCTGCACTAGATAAAGCCAGACCACAAAGATAGGCTATAGACTGCTGATATAAACCTCATTTCAGAGGTGCCTTCAATCTGTGGAACAAAAATGTAATTGATTGGTAGGAAACAGCCTCTCTGTGTGCTGCATGCAACATGTTGAGGTTCCAGCAGTAGCAGTAAATCCTGTATTTCAGTACCGACACACATGGTCGCTCTGTACATAGATCCAAGCTTGCCGGAGCAGAAAGGCCTGCGCATGGCTGATAGTATAACCAGACACACTCAGAAACATGTGTTTTTATGTGGACACGTTCAGGCATACATTAACACAGAGACGCACTAATGCACACATAGTGGTGTGTGTCTTGGTATAAATAGACAACACACAGCGGTAGAAACAGTCCTCTTTGCCAGCATGGAAATCAATATTAACTCCAGAAACCCTTAATCAGCGATGAGTCATTTTGTGAATACCGTTATTTGTACAGATATTTTTGAGTATTCAACACAATCGGTATGCTATGATCGCAGTCCAAACGTGTGAGTGTGTGAGGGCATGAGGATAATTACAAGGGAGTTTATGAAAAACAGAGGTAATTAAGATAATAAAGAGGAGCAGGACCTCTGATAGCAACTCAAAACCTCTAGCCTTCCTTGGAAATGTAAGGCTCGAGTATAAAAGCTAGCAAAACTGCAAGAGTATATGGGCATGCACACGTCCCTTAAGTGCAGCAAATACATGTTCCCTATGCTGCCAAAAGCTACAGCCCAGACGCCTTTGACACTTTTTTGTTAGTGAGAATAAAATAGATGTTATACTAAATAACTTAGACAAGCCGGTTAATCTCTTCGGCCATGTTCACATTGCCTTTTTTGTACTTTTAATACATATGGCGTGAACTGGGGTAAGTTCCGGTTTAAAATGACCTTTTTTTTCAATAACTAATAATTGACTGTCTCTTTTTTGCCTTTATTAGTGTTGCCATATCATTGTGTAATAAAAAGCGGTATATAATTTCCGTGTATGATCATTATGTTGTGTGTTTAATATATTCATATCGCCTACATTGCATATTGTCATTTCACTATGGGGTTGGAACCTTGCAGCGTATCTAGGATAAAAACATCTCAAGCGTTACTTTTGCACATTCTGCTAAACATTAAATCCATAGACCTCTCTGCAGAGAGCAGAAAGATTGTGTAAATGTACATTCAGGGAGAAGCAGGAGAGAGGAGAGACCATGAGGGCATGGCTGACATGACCTCCAGTTGTGTTCTGGCACATGGGATCAGCGCAGCGAGACCCCAGCACACAGCAAGCTGTAGGCAGCAGACCTGAAGTGAAACCACCCTGATACAAATGGAAGAAAAAAAGCTAACTGGAGCAGAAAAACCTTCTGGTGTCAACGAAAACACTCAGTTACTAGTCTCAACGGGAAAGTGACTAAATATCTAAGTGAAGCATAATACTAGCACCTTTTTATAGAAATGTGATTAAGTGTTTCCATCACGCAAACAATAATGCTACACTGTCAGCTAAATATCAATAAACATTCAGGTAAAAGTTAAAAAGACATGCATAATGTAATACTTGAAATGTTTTTTTAGCTTTTTTAGCATTACCTAATGCTGCCTAGTTCAACCAAGGCTACAGAGGCATGCAATATTAACACATCAGAGAAACAGTTCTGGCCTGGTTGTTAATAAAAATGTCCATATTCCCATTCAGTGCAAAGGCATGATTAAGGCTGACCTTCATGCTGCTGCTACAGTACATTGGCCTTCAACACTTGCACTTTACCAATGGTCAGGATTGGTTTCTAACAGCAACAGTCAACCTTGGTTTATTTTAGAAAAATCTTCCTCTGACTCAGTATTAGTTCATCAGACCCGACAAAAAGTACTTATGGGCTGGTTTGTCTTCATCCCACAAGTAGGCAGATTCAGGTTATCTAAAATATAATCAATTAATGAATTATATATTAATTTGTGAAGGTCAGACCAATTTTAGTATTTTATATTATGAATTCAAAATGAACAGTGTTGACACTTACAATATGATCAATAAGATTTCCAGTTGACTCAAATATAGATTATTATGTGCTGTTCGGTGAGTTCCCGACAGCTGTGATATTTTGATGAAATGTATACAGATTTCTGATACCTGTGTGTTGTGTATTTATTTATTTATGACGTTATGTTGGATTTTCATAGCCTTCAACGCATTTATTAGTTGACTATATCATTATATAATCGATGTAATACATTGTGTTTCATATTATCATATATTAGACAACTAAAGGCTGCATTATAAATCATTTCTGTCTGGATACAGGATGACAGATCTGTGATAAAACAGTGAGAGCTTTCACCCCTCCACGCTTTGATGTAATGACATGTTGTGGCTCAGAGTGAGATGTGAAAGTCATGGGTGCCTCTGCTACTAATGTGTTCACTGCTTGTCCATCTGATGACTCAAACAATACCACATGACCAGACCACATCCTCCTATAGAAGAAACATGCATCATCTACTGTATATGTGCACTCGCTGTTCCCATCAGCTCCGATTTCTTCAGCTATGACTAAATGTGTTTGAAGCTATGTCAGGCTGATTTCAGAGGGTTAATATTGTTCAGTTTCTGCTCAACAGTTCCAACCTATAGGCATGAACGAGGAATAGAACATTGGGGTAACACAGGGTAATTGGCCCTTCTATTTAAAGATATGTGCATTTTATTTTTTAAACTGAGATCTAATTTTAACATTTAAAGGCAGAACTACTATACAAGATTTCGTTTTATGTTATTATTCTAGTGTTATTTAGTGGGAAAAGTATAAGCATGATGATAAAGAGGAATATTTGGAATTCCCCAATCAGAGAGAGGATACTGTGTGTCGCCATAGATATGATATGAGGTAAAGTATTGTAATTAATGTCAGCTCTTCAAAGGTTTAAGAGTAAACTGTGGCGTTGCGGCTTTCCCTGTTTACTGCAGTTAAATAAAAACAGCGATATTGAATCTGCCAGTGCTTTGAATTGGATAGTATCATCTAAAACAACAACAGAGACTCTTTATTCCCTGTATCTGCATTTTTCATACACACACTTTCATGAGAAATGGTGCACTAAGCATACAGAGGGTCTACCTCCTTTACTCCCCTAAGAGCAAGCAGCAAACTTCACTAGCAGCAGACCTCTATAAATATTCCAAGCAAGGCTGACCTGGTTAAAGAATGCCCTTGGGAGTGTGAATTAGCATCTGAATACATACACTGCTGTAGCCGGTTGAAGACAGGCCTGGCAGGAGTGGCAAGTACTGCTGAGACTCCCTCCACAGCTCCCTCACAGACCAGCCAGCATACTTCAGAGCCCGAGCATGATGAGCACACATCAGATACACAAGATGAAAGCATGAGTCTAATGAGGGGGGAGTGTATGCATCTCTGTGCCTCCATTAGTAGGTATTTCTCCATTAGTAGTATAATGGGTTTTAAACAACTGGCCCATACATGCATATTACATTGATTTCTATCAACCCAGAGCAAGTGAAAGTGATTGTGTTCAATGTCACGTCATTAGTTGTAATGCAACTTTCAGGAAAAGTTTAATGCTGGACAGAGTCAGAGTTCGAGTTTGATGTCAAGTTGCATTATATATGCTTTGGGTGACAGCGGATACAGCAGGTTATTGATGTAATAACTGAAATGTATGGGGTGTTACAATATTCTATTTCAAGTAAAAACCACTTTTTTACCAAATAAAAAGCTACCTAAGCAAGTGAAAAATTGTCATGTTTTGATTTTAAGCATTCGTTTCTAGGTTTGTCATCTTGCTGCTACATAGACAATCTGCGAAAAATACCCATTAATGGCTTGTACCAATATTTACAATGAACTCTTATCATCAAAATAAGCACAGTATAAACTCTAATGTATCTTCCTAGTGTTGGCCTTTCTCACATTGTCTCACATGTTCTTCACACAGTTCGGTCAAAACTAACAAAAGCATCTTGACTCATACACCACTGTTCCTAGTGCCAGGAAAAACGATATACTATGTAAAATGTTTTAGACAAGGCCACTGAGTAATGTAAAGAAAGATGAAGAAAGGAGCCGAAAGCCATCAGAGACTGAGGACAATTACTCACATATTTTCATTTATATTCATATGCCCAGAATCTAAAGCACGCCACAACTTGCACATGAACGAGTCAATACTGAGAAGTGAGTCAATCCGACTCGTATTGCCCGGTAGACAAGAAAACACAATGTATGTGAAGGGTAAATATTCAGATTGTATCAACAAGGATGAGTAACACTGCATTTAATAATTTGAACAATAGTCATGGGTGTTTGTGTCTAAGTTTTTGGTTATAATTGTGATGACAATGTGTCCTTTCTATCTTGCATACTCATAGTTGCAGTTTGTTGGTGTTAAAATGTCAGTAGGCATGGTCACATTTAATTTAAAAAGAGTTTTGGAAAATATTTGTTCTCTGCAGTATGTTTGTTGAATGTTGAATGTGGCCACTGTGTTTGCGCACTCATCTGTCACACGTCCTCATGTGCCGGTATTCCCTGAACTACAGTACCTACCTCACCATGAGTACCGCAGTAGCAGCTACATATGTAGGTCAGGAGCTTTTTCATTTTAAGTAAGAGTGGACATTCCCTGGTCTCTTTTTTCACTCCAGTTGAAGGACTACTTTTCCTTCAATTATTAATCAATATGCCTGTGTTGATTTTGAATTGTGTCTTTTGTACATAAGTCTCAAGCCATGTGTTACACAGCATTTTAATTCAAGGCCATTCTGCAGGAAGGCAAAAGTATGATACAGAAATACAAATGAGAGCATTGGCAATATATATTCTGCTCCATGTCAGGCATATCTCCTTTTTTTCAAACACGATAGTGCAAACATAAGTGATTATACAGAACCTCCTTAATGCAAAGTAACGGTTTGCGGTCGAATAGTCCAAAAATCAGCTCTCTAACATCCAACCACTATCGTTTATTCCTTGACCTCTGAGTGAAACGTCACGGGTTAAGGATAGTGGATAGGAGAATTCAAAAGGACTTAGGAGAAGAGACTGCGGTACTTTAGCGAATCCGACCGCACTTTCACTATCCGACGTGTTGTATTGATGCGCACAGCGGATGTCATAAATGTGCGTCTGCTGCTGGCTGTGGGGAAAACTATGGAAACTACCGTTTTTCTATACAGCGGACTACAACAGGATGTTTAATAAGACAGGAGGGAATCATCTAGAGACTCTGCAACCGTGCTCTGATGCTGTTGCTTTTGCTTTATGCTTTCAATGAACGTGGACAACAGAGAAACATATTCTTCATGACCAAAGTGGAATTGAATAAAAAAGGAACGTGAAACTTATGCTCGTCACCCTCTCCCTCCGGTCCACATTAATACAAATGATCCCAATACGTATGATGTATGAAAAGATCTTAAAATCAATACAAATGTATTTATTACAAATGTAGTCCTTCTAACATCTATCACTGTGTATATCACCATTCAAACATCTTTTAAAAGTTGAACAAACCCACACAGCTCAGTGAAATGTTTGACTTTATTTGATCATTCAGTAAAAACTAACGTTCATATTTCTCTTTTTGATATAATACTGATGAACGTTCAGAACAAAGCACTTTGGCAAGTTACCAACATACGTTTTAAAATGCTTAATAAGCACCGTAACTTTTCATGATATAATTGCTGGTCATAATCGGTTGTTCCGTGAACGGCCGAATGTTGTAGTGACGGGCAAATGCTGTGGCCGCAAGGCATTGTGGTGACAGTATTTTCTCCTCTCCTTTCGTAAAGGGAGGTCCAGTGGTTCCTAAGCTAAAGGTGGTTGTAAAGGAAGTTTGAAACCTCCTTTCCTATCATCTAGAATTCGAACGGCACTTATCATGGCTGCCACTGAGGGACTTCCGGGTCATTTCACTCCGTTAGGAAGGTTCCTAAGCTAAATGGACTATTCGACTGCAACCTACGTGTGAAACTTCATGTAGACGCATGCTTGAACTGTCTTACCACACATTGACTGTAGAAATATTTTAGTGTGAAGTATTGATGGTAGTTTTGGAGGTCAGCCCTATCGTAGCTTTTAGAGGTCTTTTCAATATTGATGATAAATGATAAACCTTCAGAAAACATGTTTGAGAGTATTATCCTTTCAGCCAGAGTCTGCTACTAAAAGAACCTAGTTCTGTGCCATGGGAATACCAATTAAAAGTCAATGCCACCAGTAACACTGTCATCCACCTCCAGAGAAAGTCCTCCAACTCAGCTTTTCAACTCAAAGCATATTACCAATTCAAAGAGAAATCCTTCAAGTTGGTCAAGTCTGATGTTCCCACAAATCCAACAATATTAAACCACCACGTTTTCAATTGTACAGCTTGTATCGACAACACGAATGAAATATATTCACTATGATTCAGACACTAAAACACTGTACCCACTGAATGGCTTACCAAGGACATCAATGTTTTTGTATATCTTGTTAACTTAAATAACATGTGTACTTTAGATTATTTACCTACATTTTCCAAATAATTCTAATGTCATTTTCCTTTTCATAGGCATTCTTAGGTCAGAATTCAGGCGTCAAGTCTTTTGGAGAGACATTCAACTTTTAAAAGATGCTCCAACATGAAATGTAACGGCCCGTCCACACAGCGGCGTGCGTTGAAGCTTGCAGGCGGGCGTGTCTGAAACTCGACCAACAACTAATCACATGAATCTCCCGCCCCTGACACACAAGCAGCGGTTTGATTGGCTAGAGCTTGTACTGGCATATGATTCGATTGGCTGACGCTTCTGCTGAGGCTTCAAAAGTTGAACATTGCTCAACTTTTGCAGCGAGCCACGCCAGCAACGCTCCACGTCGCTTCCCACAATGCAGTTTGGCGAAAAGTGACGTCGCCCCATTCAAAGTG
>NW_022990271.1:1800000-2039341 GCF_902827175.1 Gymnodraco acuticeps
GAAGTACTCAGATCTTGTAGTAAAAGTAGAAGTACTAAGATAGTGTACTTGAGTCAATGTAGAAGTACTCAGATCTTGTAGTAAAAGTAGAAGTACTCTATCTGGTACTTGAGTAAAAGTACTCAGATATTGTACTGGAGTAAAAGTAGAAGTACTCAGATCTTGTAGTAAAAGTAGAAGTACTCTATCTGGTACTTGAGTAAAAGTACTCAGATATTGTACTGGAGTAAAAGTAGAAGTACTCAGATCTTGTACTTGAGTAAAAGTAGAATTATTCAGATCTTGTGCTTGAGTACAAGTAAAGATAGCATCAGGATGCAGGGAGTTAACAACGGCAATATCCCTGTGGTTCGTTTCCCTGTGCAGTACTTGAGTAAAAGTACTCAGATATTGTACTTGAGTAAATGTAGAAGTACTCAGATCTTGTAGTAAAAGTAGAAGTACTCTATCTGGTACTTGACTAAAAGTAAAAGTACTCAGATATTGTACTGGAGTAAAAGTAGAAGTACTCAGATCTTGTAGTAAAAGTAGAAGTACTCAGATCTTGTAGTAAAAGTAGAAGTACTCTATCTGGTACTTTAGTAAAAGTACTCAGATATTGTACTTGAGTAAAAGTAGAAGTACTCAGATATTGTACTTGAGTAAATGTAGAAGTACTCAGATATTGTACTTGAGTAAAAGTAGAAGTACTCAGATCTTGTAGTAAACGTAGAAGTACTCAGATCTTGTACTTGAGTAAATGTAGAAGTACTCAGATCTTGTAGTAAAAGTAGAAGTAATCTATCTGGTACTTGAGTAAAAGTACTCAGATCTTGTACTTGAGTAAAAGTACTCAGATCTTGTACTTGAGTAAAAGTAGAATTATTCAGATCTTGTACTTGAGTAAAAGTATAAGTACCCAGGTCTGGTACTTTAGTAAAAGTAGAAGTACTCAGGTCTTGTAATTGAGTAAAAGTAGAATTATTCAGATCTTGTACTTGAGTACAAGTAAAGATAGCATCAGGATGCAGGGAGTTAACAAGGGCAATATTCCTGTGGTTCGTTTCGCTGTGCATTTGCAGAGCATGGTGTGCACGTGCACCTGATTGCCCTCCCCTCCCCCACTCTTACTAAGCCGTGCTGTGAGAAACAGGACAGAGCAGTGATACAGTGACGCGACCTAAAACCCGGAAATAAGATGCTGGTTCCCTCGCA
Organism: Gymnodraco acuticeps; assembly: GCF_902827175.1. NCBI lineage: Eukaryota > Metazoa > Chordata > Actinopteri > Perciformes > Bathydraconidae > Gymnodraco > Gymnodraco acuticeps. The sequence goes on from NW_022990271.1 coordinate 1,801,195, forward strand.
ACGTGATTTATCCTCCATATGATTTTGGATATGTTTGCAGTGTATTCATCTTGTACTTTAGTAAAAGTATAAGTACTCAGATCTTGTACTTGAGTATAAGTACTCAGATCTTGTAGTAAATATAGAAGTACTCAGATCTTGTACTTGAGTAAAAGTACTCAGATATTGGACTTGAGTATAAGTACTCAGATCTTGTACTTGAGTAAAAGTATAAGTACTCAGATCTTGTCGTAAAGTAAAAGTAGAAGTACTCAGGTCTGGTACTTTAGTAAAAGTAGAAGTACTCAGATATTGTACTTGATTAAAAGTAGAAGTACTCAGATCTTGTACTTGAGTAAAATAGAAGTACTCAGATCTGGTACTTGAGTAAAAGTACTCAGATATGTACTTGAGTAAATGTAGAAGTACTCAGATCTTGTAGTAAAAGTAGAAGTACTCTATCTGGTACTTGAGTAAAAGTAAAAGTACTCAGATATTGTACTGGAGTAAAAGTAGAAGTACTCAGATATTGTACTTGAGTAAATGTAGAAATACTCAGATATTGTAGTAAAAGTAGAAGTACTCTATCTGGTACTTGACTAAAAGTAAAAGTACTCAGATATTGTACTGGAGTAAAAGTAGAAGTACTCAGATCTTGTACTTGAGTAAATGTAGAAGTACTCAGATCTTGTAGTAAAAGTAGAAGTACTCTATCTGGTACTTGAGTAAAAGTACTCAGTTCTTGTAATTGAGTAAAAGTAGAAGTACTCAGATCTTGTACTTGAGTAAAAGTAGAATTATTCAGATCTTGTACTTGAGTAAAAGTATAAGTACCCAGGTCTGGTACTTTAGTAAAAGTAGAAGTACTCAGGTCTTGTAATTGAGTAAAAGTAGAATTATTCAGATCTTGTACTTGAGTACAAGTAAAGATAGCATCAGGATGCAGGGAGTTAACAACGGCAATATTCCTGTGGTTCGTTTCCCCGTGCATTTGCAGAGCATGGTGTGCACGTGCACCTGATTGCCCTCTCCTCCCCCACTCTTACTAAGCCGTGCTGTGAGAAACAGGACAGAGCAGTGATGCAGTGACGCGTCCTAAAACCCGGAAATAAGATGCTGGTTCCCTCGCAACGTGATTTCTCCTCCATATGATTTTGGATATGTATGCAGTGTATTCATCTTGTACTTTAGTAAAAGTACAAGTACTCAGATCTTGTACTTGAGTATAAGTACTCAGATCTTGTAGTAAATATAGAAGTACTCAGATCTTGTACTTGAGTAAAAGTACTCAGATATTGGACTTGAGTATAAGTACTCAGATATTGTACTTGAGTAAAAGTACAAGTACTCAGATCTTGTAGTAAAGTAAAAGTAGAAGTACTCAGGTCTGGTACTTTAGTAAAAGTAGAAGTACTCAGATCTTGTACTTGAGTAAAATAGAAGTACTCAGATCTGGTACTTGAGTAAAAGTACTCAGATATGTACTTGAGTAAATGTAGAAGTACTCAGATCTTGTAGTAAAAGTAGAAGTACTCAGATATTGTACTTGAGTAAATGTAGAAGTACTCAGATCTTGTAGTAAAAGTAGAAGTACTCTATCTGGTACTTGAGTAAAAGTAAAAGTACTCAGATATTGTACTTGAGTAAATGTAGAAGTACTCAGAACTTGTAGTAAAAGTAGAAGTACTCTATCTGGTACTTGAGTAAAAGTACTCAGATATTGTACTGGAGTAAAAGTATAAGTACTCAGATCGTGTACTTGAGTAAAAGTATAAGTACCCAGGTCTGGTACTTTAGTAAAAGTAGAAGTACTCAGGTCTTGTAATTGAGTAAAAGTAGAAGTACTCAGATCTTGTACTTGAGTAAAAGTATAATTATTCAGATCTTGTACTTGAGTAAAAGTATAAGTACCCAGGTCTGGTACTTTAGTAAAAGTAGAAGTACTCAGGTCTTGTAATTGAGTAAAAGTAGAAGTACTCAGATCTTGTACTTGAGTAAAAGTAGAATTATTCAGATCTTGTACTTGAGTACAAGTAAAGATAGCATCAGGATGCAAGGAGTTAACAACGGCAATATTCCTGTGGTTCGTTTCCCCGTGCATTTGCAGAGCATGGTTTGCACGTGCACCTGATTGCCCTCCCCTCCCCCACTCTTACTAAGCCGTGCTGTGAGAAACAGGACAGAGCAGTGATGCAGTGACGCGTCCTAAAACCCGGAAACAAGCTGCTGGTTCCCTCGCAACATGATTTCTCCTCCATAGGATTTTGGATATGTATGCAGTGTATTCATCTTGTACTTTAGTAAAAGTATAAGTAGCCTACTCAGATCTTGTACTTGAGTATAAGTACTCAGATCTTGTAGTAAATATAGAAGTACTCAGATATTGGACTTGAGTATAAGTACTCAGATCTTGTACTTGAGTAAAAGTAGAAGTACTCAGATCTTGTAGTACATATAGAAGTACTCAGATCTTGTACTTGAGTAAAAGTATAAGTACTCAGATCTTGTAGTAAAATAAAAGTAGAAGTACTCAGATCTTGTAGTAAAGTAAAAGTAGAAGTACTCAGATCTTGTACTTGATTAAAAGTAGAAGTACTCAGATCTTGTACTTGAGTAAAATAGAAGTACTCAGATCTGGTACTTGAGTAAAAGTACTCAGATATGTACTTGAGTAAATGTAGATGTACTCAGATCTTGTAGTAAAAGTAGAAGTACTCATATATTGTACTTGAGTAAATGTAGAAGTACTCAGATCTTGTAGTAAAGGTAGAAGTACTCAGATAGTGTACTTGAGTCAATGTAGAAGTACTCAGATATTGTACTTGAGTAAAAGTAGATCTGTAGTAAAAGTAGAAGTACTCAGATCTTGTACTTGAGTAAATGTAGAAGTACTCAGATCTTGTAGTAAAAGTAGAAGTACTCTATCTGGTACTTGAGTAAAAGTACTCAGATATTGTACTGGAGTAAAAGTAGAAGTACTCAGATCTTGTACTTGAGTAAAAGTAGAATTATTCAGATCTTGTGCTTGAGTACAAGTAAAGATAGCATCAGGATGCAGGGAGTTAACAACGGCAATATTCCTGTGGTTCGTTTCCCCGTGCATTTGCAGAGCATGGTGCACGTGCACCTGATTGCCCTCCCCTCCCCCACTCTTACTAAGCTGTGCTGTGAGTTCAGAAACAGGACAGAGCAGTGATGCAGTGACGCATCCTAAAACCCGGAAGTAAGCAACGTGATTTCTCCTCCATAGGATTTTGGATATTTATGCACTGTATTCATGTGCAATGCCTAAATTAGTGAAGTTTACACAGGCACGTGGGGGGGGGGCAGCTCGGGGGATGAGAGGAGTGCATGCAGACACGTGATGTAAAGTCTTGCTTTTACGTAAATTGAAGAATTGAAGTAAAGATCGTCTTGTTTTTTAAACGTATGCACGCCTGGAAATCCCTCTTGTGTCCACGTGTGCAACAAATATTGGAGGCACTGCTGAGGTATTAATGTTTCGCCGTGTCTGTGTGTGACACCAACTCGGACGGAGTTTTCCCCTGACGGGAGCGAGCAGGGCTGGAGCACCGGACGCGCACAGCAGGTTGCAACTGGATCAGCTCAAAGAGGTGTGTGATGAAGCTAAAGTCTCAAGTGGAAATGTCATTACAAGGCGAGCTTTAACAAGACTAATAACAGAATCCGTGGATAATGTAATAAATGATGAAGAAGAGGATATTTCAATGTATCATCTAAGGAAATTGCTAAAACTCATTTAGCAAATAATGAAAAATACTGGCAACAGTGATGATATGGATACAACAGAGAGCAAAGCACAGAACAGCCAGCAAACAGCTGAAGAGTTGAGTTTGGCTGAAAAATATTCACAGCTTCAGCTAAACAGTCAAGCGCTACATGATGAGGTTAGAAGACTGAGAGAGTGAACAGCACGCCATTAAGTCAGGCTTTTAGTGCACATGGCTTTCATGTGGCACTTCTCTTTGTAAAAGTGGTGTAAATAATACATAATATTATACCTTCTTAGCCAGTAAGCTAGCTATTAACTTTCTTATTCAATTAAGTTGGGATAACATTAGCTTCAATAAGTTATGTGACAATGGTCATCATTAAACATCAGAATGACTGAACTGACTGACACTACTGTGAACCTGCTAACATTGAAATATCCTGAACAGGATCAGGGTGTAATTAATAATTAAGGCTATTCTTCTGTCTAACAGGTGAGATGGCTGACAATTAAGAAAACAGAGTTCAGTGAGGAAGAGACGGCTTGGTCTTCAACAGGATGCCAGGATCACATTTTTAACACACCGTTTAAAGGTAAGTACTTACAATGTTGTATGTTTTAAATAAACACAAGCAAATAGTGCAAATTAAATCACAATATCTTAATTTATAATCCCAACATTGCTTCCCATGGGAATCTTAACTCCAAAAAGTTACTTTTTACTGGCAGTATTAACATTTAAAGCTAGGTAAAAGCAAAAAGCTATGCAATTATTTAAGATAAGATAATTTTGTAATATTTGGTAACATTTTCTAAATATTCATTCATCAATAAATAAGCCACTTACAAAAGTCAAATGTGAGTGTTTAAAACGAAAGAAACACCATATGCCTGTTACAGACTCTGGGCATCATATAAATGGGCCACATGGAAGTTGAGCATGTTCCCATATAATAATACAAAGTTATCCCAATAACTGTTTTAGTCAAACAGTTATTATTCAGAATACATCATATATAATTAAATAAGCATCTCTGGGGCCAATTGGGTTATTATTTCTTATTTTTTGACGACAGTTATGATGATTTAAACATAACCCTTTGGATGTTTTAATCAAACTTTGTTGATAAACATTTGAATGTAATGTGTCTCAGACACAGGTGAGTGAATATGTAAACATAACATTCTAACCGGCAACATGACCGTAGCTGAGGCTCTCCGAAATTTGAACCCCCAGGAACTTAAAGGTGGGGACCCTCTCCACTCTCTCTCCATTGAGGTGAAGGGGGGAGGGTTCTGGACGGTGTTTTCTGAAGTCTATAATAATAATAATAATTTTTCTTTTTAAATGTTACTTTCAACACTGTATCCAATCCAAGTATGCAAATTATACTACTAACATTCAATCTCTATTTATTTAAGTCTTGACCCCTTGATGCATCTCTTCAAGACAAGTTACTGGGCAAACACCAAACTGCAAGATGAAAACTATTGTCATTGATTGGATGCCACATCTCTGCCTATTTGCAGAGACAACTCGCCAGAAGAAGAAATAACCTGCAGTTACGGGGATGCTGACTGGCCTTTGCGCAAACAGGTACATTTACACATATAACTCAACAATAACACGTGATTCAACACATTTTATTGTTTCCGTCCAAATAATTATAGTACGTGATTAATTTGTTTATCATTGGATAGCTATACCTTTTGAGATCTTCTCTTAGTGCATTCTTGTGTTATAGGTTCATTCTACGTATATTTCTACACTTCCTAAGCCTGTGCATGTTTGAAAGGGTAATTTGAAAGCAGTCCATTGCAACCCCTTTTTGATATTGAGGTAATTCAGTAATATGGAGCTGTCTCCACAATATGTTAATGTTGTCCTTTTCAAGAGAGGACCTTTTTTAAAAAAACGCTTTTCTGATACAGCTTTAATCCTGTTACTAATTCAGTGATTTGTGCAGATCTGACTGAGGAAACTAAATTGAACATATTTTTAGACTAGCTATAATGGGATCTGTTACTTAAACCTGTCATACACACTGGTTTCTAGTCTTGTCCTTATGGGGCCCTCCCGTTTGGTTATAACTTAAAGTAATTTTAAAACATTTGTGCAACACCTTTTAGAATCTAAACTCTAGTTGTTGTAGGTGTAAGTTAACACTTTGTGAGCATAAGCATGGCTAAAACGGTTATCATTTACCTTAGCCTCGATGGGAGTAGTTACATAAACCTGTCACACACACTGGTTTCTAGTCTTGTCCTTATGGGGCCCTCCCGTTTGGTTATAACTTAAAGTAATTTTAAAACATTTGTGCAACACCTTTTAGAATCTAAACTCTAGTTGTTGTAGGTGTAAGTTAACACTTTGTGAGCATAAGCATGGTTAAAACGGTTATCATTTACCTTAGACTCGATGGGAGTAGTTACTTAAACCTGTCACACATACTGGTTTCTAGTCTTGTCCTTATGGGGCCCTCCCGTTTGGTTATAACTTAAAGTCATTTAAAAACATTTGTGCAACACCTTTTAGAATCTAAACTCTAGTTGTTGTAGGTGTAAGTTAACACTTTGTGAGCATAAGCATGGTTAAAACGGTTATCATTTACCTTAGCCTCGATGGGAGTAGTTACTTAAACCTGTCACACATACTGGTTTCTAGTCTTGTCCTTATGGGGCCCTCCCATTTGGTTATAACTTAAAGTCATTTAAAAACATTTGTGCAACACCTTTTAGAATCTAAACTCAAGTTGTTGTAGGCGTAAGTTAACACTTTGTGAGCATAAGCATGGTTAAAACGGTTATCATTTACGTTAGCCTCGATGGGAGTAGTTACAGAAACCTGTCACACACACTTGTTTCTAGTCTTGTCCTTATGGGGCCCTCCCGTTTGGTTAGGACCTAAAATGAATACAATTATTTCTAAAGTACCTTTATCACATCTAATAGTAGGTCATTGTATGTATAATTCTACACTTCCTGAGCCTGTGCATGTTTGAAAGGGTAATTTGAAAGCAGTCCATTGCAACCCCTTTTTGATATTGTAAAATGTATTGAGACCACAGGACTAAATAATGCCATGCCTTTGTTTTGATCCAAATCCAGTTTCAGATAGTTTGTCATTTAGCTAACTTCAGCAACTAATGATTATATGCATGGTTACTATCTTCTTAGTGCATTATTTTTGTATCTCAGTTCCAGGTGACAAACGGGCAGACTAATCCAGGGAGGGAGTTGAGGACGAGACGCTCTCCTTGGAACTTTATGTCTACATAAGCATCAAACAGTGACTGTGCTACTACCGAGGTAATTCAGTAATATGGAGCCGTCTCCACAATATGTTTATTCTTTCCTTTTCACTATGTACCAAGATAAGACCTTTTACATTTTACAATGTTTACATGTATTATTATGTACATTTAAGTAAGTATTCTGTCTGTAATAAATTAAGTGTATTCATTTACTCTGCAACATAGACATTTTCAAGTATTTGCCTTGGATGTCACAAACTACACTGGAGCAGGACTGTAAATGAGCCACACGGACATCTTCTGGAATACCATTTTGCAACTTTGATAAATTCTATAAATTATGCCAGACGCTAGTTTGTATCTGCACAATGAATGGGAGCTTACAGATACATTGTTGATAATCAAACTCTTAGTATCAAACAAAATGGTGTGTCTGATTGTGATGGAATAAAGTGATCACCATTAACATTCTTTCAGATCTGCAATATGGGTACTTTTTAAATGTTTTATAAGATTCTTAACTGTATGATAATAACTGGCTCTTAAACTTCTTAAACCTATGACATGTTATTATTTGTCCACCTAGGGAAACAAACGTTTGTGAAACGCAGCTGGACGTCAGCAGAAAGTGCTGCTGTGGAACAACACTTGGGTTATGAAATGGACAATCAAGAACCAGGTTCCAGGGAAAGATGCATGTGAGGATTGTATCCCTGCCGAACCTCAAGCCCTAACAAATAGGGACTGGGGAGCCGTTAAGTATTACATTAACATTTCAATTTCTTCTCTCCGAATGTAAATGAAATAAAATTGAACCAAGGAAAAATACGTTCAATGTTGAAAGAAGGATTTCAAGTACCACTACCAAAACTAGGGGCTTTACCTAAACCAAACCAAATTTTCATTTTTGAATCGTCAACTAATATAAATTAAAGGGAAATCAATTGCATTCCGATTATGCTGCTAGAAAGAATCATCCATGTTTTCAAAGATTTCCTTTTTTGCTTTTAGGGTTTTCCCTCTCCTGTAGTGTAGAAAATATGTTTTTGTGCATGTAAATGTTTTTCAAAGTCTAAAATCCCTCATTGAAGCATGGAAACATTTCACAGGAGAGAAACTTTATACAAATTTGAACCTCAAAATGACCAGAATATGTCATTGTTAAATGTAACTCAAAAGGAGGTAAAAGTCTACTGATTTGTTAGGCCTGTTTGTTTTGTTTTTTGGGTCATGGGATTGGTCAAGTTGTACATTTTGTTTTAACGATATAGAAACACCCCAATAATATACAAATAAATATTTATAGCATTAAAATAATGTTGTAGAGAGTTTATATGAATTATACTTTTTTCTCAAGAATTACTAATTGTTGCCTCTAAGAAAAAACAATGTTGAACGAAAAGGATCTTTAGGGGATTATTGATTTGGTCTCCATGGTGTTTCAATGTTACTGCCATGTCTACTGTCTAGTTATATTCTATGTTAAGATGAGGCTAATCACCTAAGTAATGACTTATTTTACCAGCAATGTGAATTTGTTGGTGTAAAAAATATCAGAGTAGAATGTAAATGTTCATGATGCTGTTCTGCAGTTTCTTTGGTAACAAGGAAAGTCCATTCAACTCAATAATGTCTCTAGTAACTCTGATCCCTTCCAAGATATGAAAACTAGAAATATGTGTGTGTCTGATCCCTTCCAAGATATGAAAACTAGAAATATGTGTGTGTGTGTGTGTGTGTATAATGGACCTCATAAGTGCTGACTGCTAGAAACTGGGCCCCACTACGTGGGTAAAAAACTAGCATAATGACAAAAGCTTGGAATTATGTTTATTTCAAGTGATTTTTGTGATTCTAGTTTTTTTTCTATATTGCCTGATTTTTTTACGGAGGTCTAGTATAGTTGGAAAGGGTGGACCCCACAATTGGGTAAAATCAGTTCGGGCCCCACAATTGAGTTGCACAAGGATGTGTGTGTGTGTGGTCTAGCATTACTATACTTGTGGGGACCTAAATCTGTTTACATAGTCACGTGTGGAGACTGGCTTCCCTTATGGGGACAAATTGGAGGTCTCCATAAGGGGAATCATTCATTTTAGGGTGAAGACTTGGTTAGGTTTAGGATTAGGGTTAGGGTTAGGCATGTGTTGGTTATGGTTAAGGTTAGGATAAGTCTCCAGGAAATGCATGTAAGTCAATGTAATGTCCCCTGAAGTGATGTATACATGGTGTGTGTGTGTGTGTGTGTGTATGTGTGTGTGTGTGTGTGTGTGTGTGTGTGTGTGTGTGTGTGTGTGTGTGTGTGGCTGTAGGTGCAAAGAGAACAGCTGTGGGTTTATCACTTTAGCTTCCGCTGATAAATAAAGAAACATCCTGGGAGATGAAAAGACAGCTACAGATAAGGCAAGTGTTTATTTTTTTCATGTATATGTTTGTGTGTATGTGTATGTTTGTGTGTGTATTGTCCATGTGAAATGCAGACATGACCTTCACTCACCACTTGTTTGTGTGGACATTCTTCTGTGAGATTACCGCCGGATGTGATACATTTCCGTAGCATCTCTCTTTCTCACACATACATACAAGTGCATGGACATTTATAGCCCTGTAACCTGAACCAGAAGTCCCACATTTACATATAATAGACACAGTAAAGTATGCCACGGAGACCACACCAGCTGTGTGGAACCATAGTGGTGGTTTTGCATGGTTTAAAACTATAAATATATGGTTTTACTTTACATTGTTGCCAGCCAGGGCTTTGCACCCTACATCTGCCCAATGTCAGCTGGGATTGGCTTCAGCCCCCTAAACCGTTATAGACAAGATGGACTTGATGTTACCGACCAAGTTTTCAGACAGACTTTGTTTCTATCTATTTTGGCGCATTTTGAAAATCAACAGAGAATATAAACCTGTTTGTGTAACTTTCCAATTGTTACAATGTAGTCATTGGTGGTGCATTCAAGGACATATTCACATCACTTGTTAAAAGTTATTGCTTTATAAAGCTATTACTCGCTGCTTTATACTCGCTGCTTTATACTCGCTGCGAGGGGGACCCAAGTTCCCAACGGCGAAAACACGTGGGTTTGCTGTCCTGGCTCCAGGATGGTGGAATGAGCTCCCCATTGACATCAGGACGGCAGATAGCTTGCACATCTTCCGGCGCAAACTGAAAACTCATCTCTTTCGACTCCACTTCGAGCGATATAACTATTAACGAAGCACTTTTATACTAATAAAGGACTGGCTTTTCTAAAGCCAGTTGAGTAGCACTTGAAATGTTTTTGCTCTATGAAACCTGATGTACTTTTATGATTCTGTTTTCTTCAAGTTGTATTTTGTTGGATGAACGCACTTATTGTAAGTCGCTTTGGATAAAAGCGTCAGCTAAATGCAATGTAATGTAATGTAATGTAATATTACCTGTTGTCAGGAGAAAAAACACAAATATTTACACATATGGGATATTTATAAAATGTTTTAATATAATGAAATTGAAATCCATGTTTAAATCAGTACGGTATACATCCTTTTGAAATAAATTAACTCAACAATACTAAAGCCCCTAAATGATTAGAAAATCTGCTAATTTGCTGCTCGCCAGTGGCCCCCCAGTTTTCATGAGATTAATTATTAATATTAATAGCACACATTAGATAAATCTAGGCTTATTAATGAACTGTTTTCGCATTTTTAAATACAATTTGACAAAGCATCATGTGTAATGTGTAAGGAGTCACTAGCAATTAAATTGCCTCTCATTAACTTATCTCACAGGACAACTCTTCAGTTTTATGGAAGTGTTTGGCTTCTTTGGCTACATTTATTTTTGGTTTGATGGCACATCTAATGTATGCTTCAGTCTCAGCCTTGTTTCAGCAACCAAGCTCGAATACACCCACATTACAGAACCATACTTTTGGTGGAGATAGTGGAGACCAAAACGACAGGAATAAGAAGAAAAAATAAACAATGCGGAATCAGAAAGGACATTGACTGGACTTGAATTCCCCGATCAACAGAAAGAAGACTCTAAATTATTGTTGACAATTACTGTGTCTGCTTATTGTATGAATAGCCTTTTGCTTTCATGTTAGCTATTACAATTTCATATGTCATTTGTGACCTGGCGATGGGGTTGTACTGCCCCTATAGGCCAAAACATATGAATACAGCTTTCATTTTTTAGCAAATTCATGAAATTAAACATGCTTAAGAACCAGAATGTTTTTTGCATATTATAATGCTAATGGTAGATTTTCCACACTTCTTGTCTCCCCCTCTCCACTCTCGCCATGATGTAGGCTAATCAAAGACCCCTCATGAAATTTAGCAGTGCAAATGTATACACACACACACACACACACACACACACACAGCGCGCCCTGCTGTGGTGTGGTTCAGAGCCCAACAGCCTGTTCTGTGGCCCGTCTAACTACAGGGCTTTTCTGTGTGAGGCTTATTTTCATGGATGCTCCACTCTCTCCATGTTCTACTCGTACAATGGACTCGTTTACATTTGGCCAAAAATCAAAAACAAATGCTGACATGGACACAGGCCTTTGCCTGGCTTCCCTGTTGGCCTTTGGAAGCATGGAGACTCGGGTTTTGACCACATACTTGTCCTCGGTCGCAATGAGAAGGGCCTTTATTCTGTGATCCAATCATAACTTAGCCCTTCTGTGTCGTAAAAGAGAACACTGGTGTCATTTAGAGCTTAAAGTCCACTTATTTATTTTTTTACGTTTGTATTTAATTAGTTTGTGGGATGCAATGTTATTTCTTTTAATCCTTACTTTTTTATGTCAAAAAGTATTTTTGACTGAACAGCTGAGATGCACTCATGGATGTTTGGTTGTTCTCTATAACGGTTCTCAATGTTTTTTTTTAATTGGCAGATGTCAATGGAATACATGCGTGTCCAAGTTAACCAAAGTCTAACTCTATGCACAAGCTATCTGGAAAATGTACAAGCGAAACCACTGAGTGTGGTGGTTACTTTGCAATGAGCTGATTTCGGTCTGTTCTGATATATTAAAAAATTCTCGTGGTGTCAAGCTCTTAGGTGGTCATTGAATTTTTGGGAAATTTGGCTGACATGGTACACCAAAGATGATGTCTTACCTCCTGCTCCCAGCCAACATTGATTTATTTTAACAATGGAACAATTCTTCCCACTAATCTTACCTGAGTAATATAGTTAGTATATATATTTAGTATAACTAAACCTGAAGGCACCTATTTCATGCCATTTTTTGCAGTTAGTCAAAAGTATAATTTTTGTTGTTGTTGTTTAGATATGGGTGGTTGTTGGTTCACTGCTATACTGAACAAGTAATAAGAGCAATAAGTGGCTGAAGTCACATGTCTCCAACTCTTACTGTGTGCAGCATAAGCCCCTTAAACCTGGATCACTCACAGTAACGTAGAAGAGCATCACTTTCACCGGATGACACATTATTCTCTCTTACATGGTTTTTTTTGGTTGGCTTTTATTTAAGTTTTACACAAACACAGCATCATTACATAATTATGTTTTACAGGAATCAGATTTTCACATCTTTCAGCATGAGTTATCCACTATAAACATGTGCGGCAAACGCATAAGAGATTAAGACATGATTGTACATAATCGGCACCTACACAAGCAAACACACACTTGTTCCTGCAGGTGTACATCATTTGTATGTGCATTCACCAAGATTAAACACACACACACATTCCTCCTACAAAGTACACACAATGCAACCCACCTATACAGGCTTATGCACCTGGCCTGTTGGCATCAGGTCTTAAAACCTCATTAGAAAGCCATCAGATCTTCCATGACTCACAGAGCCAGGGGCACCACAGCTCCCAAAGAGGCCCCAGCTCTGAGACTTCATACCCAGAGGGAGTGCACCGAGGCCTACATAGAGGAGAGGTGAAGCTGAGGCAGCACTGGATGGGGTAGGGCAAGGCTTTTTGTTAAAGCCGCTGAAATGTAAACAGAGGCCAAGAGCTTTGATTCGGCTTTGTAGGCAGAATTATCTCTGAGGGCAAAATTAAGATTTGAATGTAGTATAAATTGCTGCTAATCATGCTATGCATTCACAAAGTGTCATGCTGCATGCAAACAAGGGGCTCACACACACACACACACACACACACACACACACACACACACACACACACACACACACACACACACACACACACACACACACACACACACACACATACACACACACACACACACACACACACACACACACACACACACACACACACACACACACACACACAGCGCTCAGTGGTCCTGTAGGGTAACTGGATACCAATCAGAAAATAAGTTCAGATGTACCAGTGGGGGGTTTATAATTTGTATGATGTGTACTCAAAACAGGCTATATTTAGCATTTGAAGTACACAGGAAACATCACAAGAGGTCTTAGTTATAATTGTAGCAAACCTGCTAAGAATTGAGAGATTGGAATGATTTTTTTTTAAAAACGACCACTAAAATTGGGAAATAGGTTATATATTAGATAGGTTAAATACATGTACAGTATGGAACATTTTCTTGTATCTCTTCATATTTTTTAAAGGTACACATGTTACATTACATTACATTACATTACATTGCATTTAGCTGACGCTTTTATCCAAAGCGACTTACAGTAAGTACGTTCGACCAGGAAGACACAACCTTGAAGAAAACAGAATCATATAAGTACATCAGGTTTCATAGAGCCAAACATTTCAAGTGCTACTCAACTGGCTATAGATAAGCCAGTCCTTTATTAGTATCCATTAGTATACATGTCAAGTTATTTTATTACAGTAATCAGTCATTCACTCACTTAGTTCATTGACTGTGTACTGTTTTTTATTTTTGTTGCCCCATCACACAGACTATTGACATATGTGACTTCTTGTCCTTTGTTTAGTGAGATTAAACAATGGAAGATCATAACAATATGGGATTGTCCTCTAATTGTCGTTATGAAACAACTTTGATTTAGTATTCTCTGTTCATATTCCAAAGAGTTGTCTTTGCTGCAATAGTGTTGTTTTTTAATAACAGATTGTGGTTTGGGGAATTAAGATAATAAGGCATTGTATTTGCCATTGGAATTGGTGTTTATTTAATGCATTGCAGCTTGTTTGTTCGCTGCTGGCTGGACGGCCTGTTGAGGGTTGCAGTACAAATCCAACTCTGGCTGAATGCGTCACAGCCCCGACCACAAGGAATGGGACCAAATATTGACATCCAGCTATGAAAGCCAGAGCTGCTATAAAGCTAAAATGTTTACTGGGGGAACTGCTAGTGATTTAGTGTCCCTGCATCAACTGGACTCCACACAGGGGGCCCTGCATACACCCGGCAGACTCCCTTACATTCCAGCCTCAGTTCACCCCTCATCACCGCAGCATTACATTAAACTTGCCAATGGTCCACTTAAAAACAAGGATGTTGACTAAACAGAGGCAATAGTAGGGGTGTAAGAGCACACACAAGTCACTGTTCGGTTCATCAAAGTGTTTGTACTGACGTGTCTTCCTTTTTCAAATACCATGTACTTATATATTTGATCTGAGGGGTCGACTAATCATGATACATTGAGATCCATTCAACAAATCACCATTTTATTTTCAATGTGGACATCTCACAACAATGACAGCACATGACAACAATTACATTGTTCTTCAACTTCAATATGTTGGCCAATCAGACACAGTGCATATTATAAGTACTTTACATGTTACATTTCCTCCTGAATCTAATATAAAGAATGTCACATATGTTGCAGTGATGACATTCTAGAGAACTGAAATAATCTTTTAATGTTAAAAAAGAACTAATAGCTCAAATAAAACCAACAATGAAACAATGTTTTCACAGGTCTCAATTGTACAATGTCAGACTGCCATGTTTAAATGCACTGACTCACTGACCAGAAGCTCTTTTTTCTTGGATGGAAAAGCACCTACTTACTGCAGATGAAAAGACATATTGACATTAATGTGGAACATGCATGTCTTTCACTGCTCTTACAAGTGGAGTCATGGTCTCTCAACCCCCACATATTTCCTTTGCTTTTAAAAATCAAGGCTGAATGTTCAGAGATGTACTCCAGTGAATGTGGTGTGTGTCCTTCAATTCACACACTGATTGATGTGCACTTGATTGAAACCCTTTTTTCCTTCTTTCTGAAGTCCTCTGCCATCGTTGATAACAAGCTCTTGCAAAATCGCCCCTTTCACTTTTCAACAAAATGATAGGTCAGGCGCTTAACAGGGTGTAATTACGTGATGATTTCCCTCATCCACATGTTACATCAGAAACTCAAAGCTGGACGTCTGCTGTAAATGTCCAGGAGTTCTCTATAAATACCTGTCTTTTCTATCGGACCCTTTGTGCTCCTCCAGAATGGAACTTGTAATTGTGTGCCGCTTCTTTTCCAGGCACCAGCACTTTCCCTGCAACAGCTGGATAGTGACAGTGCACACAAAGACCCAGCAAACATGATCAAAAACACACACATACAGTGTACACCGATATGTATGTGTGCGGGCATGCATGTGTACACAGAGAATCCTAATTTTCTACTTACAAAAGCTCTGGGTCCTCTGGGGCTTATAAAGGCTTGTTGGGTTTTTGTCTGGCTTCTTTAGAATGTTTTCTACCTGCTTGGATTTTCTTTTAACCTCCAAAATAACAGATCTGTGGTGTATGCTTGCTTCCATGCAAGCTTCTTTTCTTTAGGCGATATAGGCAGAAGGTGGGGCATGCAGCTGTGTCAATAGGCTACCAGGCAATCCAAAAGCAGCATTATAGCCCTGTAAAGTGCCTTTTATGTTGGCCTCCTGGCTAAAAGACAGGCCTGTTTACACTTTGCTCTTTGTAAAAAGTCTTACACCTGTGTTTGGGGGAGGGGGCGTGTACAGCTGGGTGTGATGGTGTGTGCACTTACCTGTTGAGAGATGAGCAGCACCTGTTGCATTAATGGACTCCGTGAACTTGGACGTTCTCTTGGAAGTTTAATGTTTGGCACAAGTAATTAACTGTTAAAGTGATGATGGGGGAAGAGAAGTAGAAAAAAATCTAATCTGGTAATGTTTGCCTTATACTGTATGTTGAACAACGGTCAGTTTTTTGAATGCTTTATTTACAACTTTTTATATTTCAAACTATATTTAGTAAAGTTTGAACTTTACTTACTAATTTTTTTCACATGCAAGCTGCGATTTATACATTGGATCATTTATTTGGCAGAAGAACAAGGTTGTGTCTTCCTGGTCGAATGCACTTATTGTAAGTCGCTTTGGATAAAAGCGTCAGCTAAATGCAATGTAATGTAATGTAAAAATGGACCAGATTCAGTGATATAAAAAGAAAGGCAATGAAAAAATAGAAAACTACTAGCTGGAACAAATTCTCTATGAATAAATAGTCTCAGTGAAAACTGCACTGACAAAACTGAAACGTTGTAGTCTACCTTGTAGGTTGAAAGCAATAATAATAAGTTTACATACTAAATATTAGGTTCAACTTAATATAATTGCGCTCAACTAACCTAATACAGTTAATTGAAATCTGTTGACATTACATATTTAACTAAAGTCTACATTTCAGCTTTATTGGATAATCCAGAATAACAAAACCCTTCTTTGCTCTTTGAAAAAAATAGAAGAAGCCCTACTATTATGTTCGCTTAGATCTGTTTAATTGAGCATTCCAAGAATAGAGAATAACGAAAAGCAGACATATTACATGTTAAAACCTTAAGACATCATAATCTGAATTTAACGCTGACACTACTCATTAAAAAGCAAGTGAAACAAGTTAATAGCAATAGCAAATAAATGTCCTGGCACCAGATCCAGCCATTGTGTTGGAACAGTCCAAATCCAGCTGGCCCAGCAGCTCGCCACAGAATTCATTTCATGTTACATCTCATGGCCTAAAGAGCCAGGACTGAAAAGGATGCAGTGATAATTGTGCTGCTGAATTTGGCGTGAACTAAACATATTTTTTACAAGGAGAGGGTGGAGATGGGGGTCAGGGAAGCATGCTGATGCATCCATAACACACACACATTCAATACAAATTCATCTCAGAGACCTTTAATCAACAGTGCAACCTAATGAGAGCATTCGACTAATTATTTCAATTTGGCAGACATATTTACCCAGAGCAACAAACATTGGGAGCTATTCTGGGGTTCTTTGTCTTGCCGAAGTATGTTTGGACATGACTGGGGAATTAAAGCACCAGATCCTTATATTAACTGAACATGATACCTCCTAGGATCTCAGAAAAAGGAACCGGATACACACTATTTCTTAATGCTCTTAATGTCCTTCATTTTTGTAAAGCACTTTGAATTGCATTGTGTTGAAAGGTGCTATATAAATAAACTTGCCTTGCCTTGCATGGATGATAGCAATTATTGAACCTGTGGATCCTTACCATAATATCCACACAAATGGTCACCCAAATTACACACAGATAAACAAACATTATGCTCTCTTACCTATAGTTTATAACTAATGGACAAACAAACAACAATGAATCCCCAGAGTTGTCTGTTAGTTTTGATAGTGTATATAATAAATGTTTTTCATCCTTGATTCATAGTTACATTTGTTAAAGAGTTTATTGCCATACTTCTTCTTTCCAGAGGAACCTATTTTGCCTCCAGGAAATACTTGCTGAAGGTGAACCAGTAAAATAACTATCCATGATGAGAAGCTATTTTGGCAGGCAATCTGCAGCTCTTAGGCCAAGAAAGACTTCCGTCAGCCAACACCCCATCTAAAACTTCTGTAGAATCTACTCCACAAGTTGGACCATTTGGTTAAGACACTATAAAGATATATTATTAACAATGACACAAGCTTATTCAGCTGAGTCAAGTGCACAATAAGTCAAATAAATGTTACAAAGATAAATGGCAATGGCACTTAAGGAGTTCAGTCCTTTGCAAAGGTCCCTGGTAATTTTTGATACCTCATGTATTCTTATATATATACATTTTTCGCAATGAACATTTGACAAACCGGCAGACAGACCAAGTTTTCTTTGTGCATTACCTGTGTGACCGGTTTGTGAACACCCCATAAAGAGTCAGCTCTTAATTATTTCTGGTAAGTCCATTTAGTTTTCAACAAACTTAGCATGTGCTATGCTAATAGTACCTGGCCCTGCCCAGCTCAACTCTCTTATCAAAATATTGTCCCTTCTGTTGCAAAAAAAACATAATGGCGACGGCAAAAATCAAGACTTCAAAACGGTGGTTGATGTCACGGTGGCTTGGCCATATCTATGGTTTGGTCTCAGGGACTGCATTTCAGGGAAATCCCCTTTGTCACCCAGATTTGTTTGATGAAACTCTTCCTGTCCTTGAGATAGTCACGTAACTCAAAGTGCTCACTCTCTGGGTCACAGGGGTGAGAGCATCAGCTTAATGAGACGTGAAGCTCTTGCGGTTTCAGCGTTGCTACCGATGCTTCTCTGTGAGTTCTGTGAAATCCCTCAGAGAAATGTTCAAAGTAATTATACAGTGTCTGCGCTGTCTAATATTGCGACTGGCTGCTCTAAATTCCTGAACAATTCACAAACATGCACGCTGGCCCACAGCAATGTTGGTACTGTGTTACACGGTATTATTCAATCTGCTGTATGTTGAACACTTCTGACCGAAACAATTATGTTCTTAAATAATAACTGTGGTAGGGGTCCACTGAGCTGTCTGGCGCCATCGTCCTCCTAAACATCTCATTACTGTAACCACAAGGTCAGCATGGCACAACCCAGCACACACTTCCTCTGAAATACATATCAGGGCTTAACTATTTTAATGTATAAACAATATGTCAGCAAAAGCTTATGAAACACACCACAAATAAGCCACAACACATATCATGTCCATAAATTGTAGTCTATCAATCAACACAATAAGAATTTGAATAATGTTTTGGAGTAACCACTCAATAATCGTGACTGCTATGGATCATTCTCAGGCTACATGTTTAGGCATTAACTAATAAAGGTAATGAAATCTAAATACCAGCATCTCTCAATCTCACTATGCAACAAAGAATAACTGTGTTAAATCCATGCAAAATAACCACAATCTAACTAGAGAGCAATATTGATTTTCTCATGTTATTGTTGGAAAAAAGTAAATAATCTATTTCCCAGTAACAGAAACAGGTAGGTTGACACGGACGAGGAATTTGTGTTGAAGCTAGACTGGGAAAGCTTCACAACCGATGGACATCACTCCGAGGTCAACGTGTTTAATTGATGAAACATCAATTGTCTATGAATGGCAGAAAAATTGTTGAAAAGATAAATTAGAAAAACATATTACAAATCCTTCTAATAATTGAGAGCCTGAAAACAATCAATCATGTTCTATGTGAAGAAGTACTTGAAACAGTTATATAAAATATAATCGGAGGATGAAACCCTCTTTAATCGTCACATGCGCACAGCACAAACAGATGTGATCTCCGGGGAGCAATGGGGAGTTTGGGGGGGGTGTCCGGTGCCCTGCTCAAGGGCACCACGGCAGGGCCCAGGACGTGAACTGTGACCTCTAGCAGTCCACATTCCATTTTTAGGTCTGTTCGGGGACTTGAACCAGCGATACGTCTCCCAGTCCAAGTCCCTACTGACTGAGCCAGTTAATGAATTATTACATTTTTCAAATCCAGCAAGGAAAACGTATAGACTGAACAACAAATCTAGATTTGCATCAGTAACGTTTCTCTAGTTAGGGTTGCTGGTTCACACTGAAAGGTCAGGAAAAGCAAAAGAAGATCATAGATCCAAGCATTGGAAGAGAGAGGGACACAGCTAACTGCTCCTTGGCCTCCAATACCCTGGAGTCTCACTTAGCCTTATTTCTCCTCCCTACTCCCCTCATCTCGTCGACTCCTGCCCCCCCTGCCCCCCTCTACTCCCACCACTCGCTCGAACAGATTGGAAGAAATGAATGTCTCCAAATTGGCCACAGTGGTGAGTTAAGGGGGACTCTAAGACCACATTGGCTCTGCTTTTACACCAGCTATCATGCGGTATCTAGCCCAGATCCTCTGTCTCTGTCTCCTGTATTAAATTAACATCAGAAAGCAGCCTGTTTGAACCAATAGCCGGTTATGGTCTTTGTGTTTATATTGGACCATGTAAGAGTGCCAATTAGTGGTTAATATAATAAGAGTACCACGTGAAAGGCTGCAATGTGAACTTGTGTATGTCTTCAGCCCCCTCAGTCTGTGTGTGAGTCAGACTGTGCCTTCTTATGTGAATTAGGTTTATTAAGATTCCAACATAAGTGTTTTAACGCCAGGGTTTGATGATTTTGAAAATGGTAATCACAACTTCTTATCTGCACACACTAGGTTAAAAAGTGGTTTTATCTTAATGCTGGAAACATTTGCATTATGTTTATGACCCTACATGAGGGCTCTGTTCATTGCAGCAACTTATTTCCATTCAGGTTTGCATTTAAAGATGCAGTGAAGTCACTTTATGTAAGTAACTGCTTTATGTGTATCTTTTACCAAAGCACTATCAATACAAATGATTTACCTGACCAGGGAGCCTTCCATTTTAAGAACAACATTGAGAGAAGCTACGGTTTCTTCATAATCTTTTCGATTAGTTTATTTATATGTAAATGTGCAACAAACACTCCAATGTATCTGAGCCTTAAGTGAAGTTACTGTTTTTCAAGATATGTTAAAGCGTCCACATGTTTTTGGCTAGTCTTGTCATATTGTACATTTGATCTTTCTGTTCTTTCAGTTTGGCTAAACTACTTGAAAAATACATATAATAATCTCAAGAAACTGCTCTGGTGAATAAATAAATAATTAAATACATTAAAATCATAGTTAACTATATATACTCATTAACTCTCATCTCAAAATTCTGTATTGGCTACAAAATATTTTAAACCTTTGATTATGTCGTTCTGCAATGGCCCGTGGGACTTGTCATCTGCTAATGTTGAACCTTAATACAATTGTGTACATTTTTCTAATGGACCTGAATTGTTTTTTAATTGAGTGGAATTTTTTTGAACTGATAACTTAAACAGACCAGTCTGGCATGTAGAAGTGAAAAAAGAAAATACATTACATTAGCCCTGACATTATAAACACTCCCTTGCCTCTCTGATGCTGTTGCTCTCTCTCTATCTCTTTCCTTACTTTGTTGTTGATCGTGCCCCTCTTGCCGTGTACAGTAAGATTAAGTTCACAGCTGTCAATTTCTTCACCTCTAAAGGTAGAAACGAGCCTCAAAGCCCTGCAGGCTAGTTTTTTTCCCAATGGATTTCACATTTGAACTTTTACCTTGCCACACAACCCACACACATAGACACACCCACAAAATCATCACATACTCTTTCTTGACAGCAGTCCCTTGTCGGTGATTGTCTTACACACAGGGGACAGCTCTGAGCTGCAAAAGACCCGAGTCTGAACCTGTATATATACCTCAATAGAGCGATTTGCTTAGAAAAATGAATAGGCAGAAAGAGAAATTAAGTTCTGCCTCCCGGTATTAAGGATTCATAAATCCACATTGTGAGCTGAGCCGTGAGGCTCATCAAAGCAACAAGAAGCATCAGCCATTGATCTGTTCAAGTATGAACCTTAAAGGCTAATACATTATATCAAATGGTCTTTGATTATATTCACAGATATTATATTTGACAGAATATGTGCCATTTTCTCATAAACTTCTATAGTCGGTGTTCTTTTTTCATCCAGTTGAGTTTCCCCTGTTGGGCATTAGGGAGAATGAAAGTTTAAGGTAATTGCAATAACTTCTTTTTTAGGACCATGAGGTTGCCGATGGCTATGCCAATGTATTTCTACGTTTTTTGTACGCACCATAACTGCTTAAATCTTCTGCTATGTTTTCAATGTAAATGTTTTCTGGTGCTCATTGTGTATGATCACTTCTGCATTATAATTGCTGCTTGGTCAAGTTTATAGCAGGGTGACATATTGCGAGTTAATTATACAGGATAATCAGCCTAATGTACTGTCTTAGCATCAATTTACCCCATTTATGTTAACATGTAAAGGGTAGGGCTTAGGGATAGGAATTACATGACTTCATTGTGCTTGTGTAATTAATGCTGACCACATTAAACTAATTGTTGGCTAATTTTGATAAATACCATGTTCATTTAAGTGAAAAGGTTTGTTGCTGTGTATTTTGAGCAATGTAACAGGCTTATTCATGGATTTAGTCCTACAAATGGTATCCAATAAAAAAAGAATGGCTTGTTCTGAAGTCTTTCATGGTCCCAAGAGGGTATATTTTTAGTATCTAGGAGATCTTTCGACTTTTCTTTTAAGCTCCAGGAGGAGGACTACTGTTTTGTAAGTGATTGTGAAAGAGAGATCAAAGGGTTGGCACTTGATATCACATGAGGGAGAAAGGCAGTGATTATGTAAACAGATACATTCTACACACTTCTTTGTCTGCAACCGCATCCAGTACAACACTTCAGCTGAAAACATAATAACTCTCAAGTTTGAACAGGGATAGCCTTTCATTGCTTCATCCAGAAATATTTGCTTCAAACAGCTAAATATTCCACCCAAACCTCTGAAAACCAAAAACATCCCTATAGGGCTTAATATTAAATTGATGTATCAAATCAGTGGCGCTACGTCCTTGTTTTTATTGTTTCATAAAACTTGACTTGTATATAACGTTTATAATTGAGAGCTGTTTTCAGGTCATCAATGTATATTGTGTGTGTTCCTATCAAATAAACCATACAGTAATACATAACATTCATTCAAAATGGTAGGTTACATTACCTACCATTTCCTATTTCATGGTAAAAATTCAATTCTGCAGATGTGTTTCACAGTCACTTCAATACGTCCCAGATAAAGACTCCATTAGATAAATTGAACCTGCAGGCAGTTTTAAGTTGGCTGCACCATTCAACTGAAGCCTTTCCCTGATTACATGCCCCACTGTATAAAGTAAAATAGGGAATACATAATTCTGATTGTCATGGAGAGTGTGCATTGAGCCTGATAATCAGAATGGATTGCCATTTCTTTTCAGCTGATCCAGTCAACCTGACAAAGTGTTCGTGTTAGCCAATTTTTGGTTGGGAGGGGAAGATGTTTGTTTGTTTTTTTGCCCTACCAACCAATCATTATGAATCCATATCTCCAATATTAATTTTAGTTAACCTGTAGAAGCTGCTAGGAGCAATTAACTATTGTTTAAGACATTTAACACAGACATATGTGCATGTCGGAGTTATAATTATTACTTAATACCATAAATCTAATCGAAACATTTATGATCGATAGATTTATGATTAGAAAATTATAAAAGTAGGGTAGACATGTGGAGATTATCCGACTGAACAAAACGTGATCCGTCTCTTAAATGTGTGTCAACCACAGACCTTATTTCGAGCTATTTTCCTATGGAGAAATTGCATTGCTTTTTTGTCGAGGGAACCGGAAGAAGCTTACTTCCGGGTTTTAGAACTGCACCACTCTATAAGGCTGCATCAACTATATGAGTACACTAGCTTTGAACACTTTTGAAGGAGTGTTAAAGTAACCTTTATTTTCAGTTTGACAAATGGTTACATGAGGTATAGGACCACGGCAGTCTGTTACCAAGCGGCTGCACAATGGGATTATTTCCAAAATCCCAGAAATGTTTGTATGACTATTACATTATAGATGTGTTATACGTCATTGATAATTTGATCAGTCAGTTAGGAAAGTAATCAACCAGCTAATTTCTACTGCTACTAGTAATGTGTATCCACACAGAGTCTGGCCAAGGTAAGATATGAGAGTTTTGTAATTTTCCCAGTTTCTTTTGTTCAGGAGTCTTACCAAAATAAACTACATTTTGGAACATTCTTTTATTTATGATTTTTGTATCTCCTAATTATAACTTAGAAAGTAGTAGTTACTCAAATATATAATCATGACATAAATCTTCTGACGGTAGAATTATATAATTATGAGATTGATTTCATAATACTGAGACGTTTTCTCGTATGTTATATGAACGCTGTCTAATTGCAAGATATCACATACCAGAGGATGTAATTACAGGAAGCCATTGTTCATAGGTCATATACAAATGTTTTTCTTTGGTGGATGCAATGTGCTTCTGCGCTGTGCCTAATGTTTTAAGATTTTTGGTGATTAACTTTTTTAGTATGAAGTGGTTTGTAAATGCACACAGTCACGAACAAATGAAGAAGCTGTATTGGCAGTATGTCCGGCAGTGGCTCAGTAAGTAGGGGCTTGGACTGTGAGCTGTAGGGTCGCCGGTTCAAATCCCCAACCAGACCTAAATATGGAGTGTGGGCTGCTACTTGGAGAGGTCCCAGTTCACCTCCTGTCCTGGGCCCTGCCGTGGTGTCCTTGAGCAAGTCACCGGACACCCCCTCACTCCCATTGCTCCCCGGGCGCTGTACAATAGCTGCCCACTGCTCCTAGTACTAGACTCCTGGTACTAGGATGGGTTAAATGCAGAGGCCAAATTTCACTGTGTGTGCTGTGTGCTCTGCATGTGACCATTAAAGAGGGTTTCATCCTTCCAATTATTGTCTCTATTGGTGAAGCAATGTATAAGAACTTAGTCAAAACTCTGAAATAGGGTCTCCGTTGAAGCATTTCTGTTTAAAAAAAGGAAATAAATGCCTTTTGAATGTCTCCCAACATAATCACATCCCCCAACAACAACAACAATAACCTCCTCCCACACAAAGATACAAACCCCCTCCTCATGGGATTTGTGTTGGTTTGCAAGTCCTGCATGCGTTCAGCAGTGAGGGTGTTAATGGATGGGGAATCCCTCTTTGTGGATTATAGATGATGGTTGGTGACCTGTTTCCGTGACTGAATCTGTGATTAGGTGATACAGCAGCATCGGGCTCTTTTAAGTCTAAATTATTCAGGAATTGCCGCTGGCCACGAAGCGGTTTCACTCATTGCATATTTTGATTGAGAAATAACACATGGAATCTAATTTCATGATGGGAAAACATTTTCAAGTTAATTTTACACAACAGTGGGCAAACCAGTGGTGTATAAATCTATAAGGCTTTCAGAAATAAGTATGCACATTAAAGAAACCAATTTCACCCTCAGATATTTTGTATACAGTCAAATCTTATAAGACGGTGATGTCCAATGCAGTCCAGGTAGCCTATTTATGCAGTTATTTGTTCTGATTTAGTGTGAAAATAAACATTTTTGGTGAACCTGCTTTCCTTCAACTCGATACCTCTACTCCAGTAAGTGATGTTCCATGAGAGTATTTTGACAATGCCAACACAACATCCTGCACATGCAGTATGGAGGACAGCCTGCTGATGGATGCATCTGTGCCTTCTTTCCAAATAAGATCCCAACCAACAGATACAAAAACATGTGTTATGGTGTTGCACTTTGTGGTTTATCATGCATAGCTGAAATTATGGTTAAATCATTGGTCAATTCAGAAAATATAACAATGTATCCTGTATTTACACAATAACTTGCAGCGTTTTCCTTCAACACAGGATGAACAACTGAAAAAATGATGTTCCTGGTTGAGCTAATGTTAAATACAGTATATCCTTTCACAGTAACTTCCATTTATTTGTAACTGAATATAACCACCAACATTTCCAGGCTGTACAAACAGCCATTTTTGCATCCTCTCATAGCATTTATTGGTAGACTTTAGGCAACATACTTATGAATGACTGATGACTGCCTGGAGGCAAATACCTGGTAAATAGGATGTGGTTGTGCGATGTTTTCTGACTGCAAGTTGACAAGGAACACTTTTAAATGCACCATTTAATTCTAAGCCACGTTGGAAATCTTTTGAAATGAAACAGGCCTTGTCCATCTTTTGTCTGTCTTTAAATGTAAGGCAAGGCAAGGCAAGTTTATTTATATAGCACTTTTCAACACAAGGCAATTCAAAGTGCTTTACAAAAAATGAAAGACATTAAGAAAATGGCATTTAAAATCAGTCATTAAAAAGAAAAGCTAATAAAATAAACATTAAAAGAAAAAATACATGGATAAAAGTTACAGTGCAGTCTAAGATATAAATAGTTCAATTAAACATTAAAAGAAAAAGTACATGGATAAAAGTTACAGTGCAGTCTAAGATATGAATAGTTCAATTAAAAGCAGCGACAAAAAGAAAAGTCTTCAGCCTGGATTTAAAAGTAGTCAGAGTTGCAGCGGACCTGCAGGTTTCTGGGAGTTTGTTCCAGATATTTGGAGCATAATAACTGAACGCTGCTTCTCCATATTTAGTTCTGACTCTGGGGACAGAAAGCTGACCCTAACCCTGAAGACCTGAGAGATCTGGAACGTTCATAATTTAGCAGGAGGTCAGAAATGTATTTTGGGCCTAAACCATTCAGTGCTTTATAAACCAGCAGCAGTATTTTGAAATCTATTATTTGACACACAGGAAGCCAGTGTAAAGACTTCAGAACAGGAGTGATGTGATCCACTTTCTTAGTGTTAGTGAGGACTCGAGCAGCGGCATTCTGAATCAGCTGCAGCTTCCTAATAGATTTTTTAGTGAGATCTGTGAAGACACCATTACAGTAGTCGAGTCTACTGAAGATAAAAGCATGGACAAGTTTTTCCAAATCCTGCTGTGACATTAGTCTTTTAATCCTAGATATATTCTTTAGGTGATAGTAGGCTGATTTAGTAACTGTTTTAATGTGACTGTTGAAACTCAGGTCAGAGTCCATGACTACACCTAGATTTCTGGCTTTATCTGTTGTTTTGAACATTGCAGACTGAAGCTCAGCGCTAACTTTTATACGTTCTGACGTGGCTCCAAAAACCATTACCTCAGTTTTATCTTTGTTTAATTGGAGAAAGTTCTGACACATCCAGTCATTGATTTGTTCAATGCACTTACTCAGTGTTTGAATTGGAGCATAGTCTCCTGGTGAAATTGTTACGTAAATGTGTGTGTCATCTGCATAGCTATGGTAACTTATTTTGTTGTTTTTCATTATCTGAGCCAGTGGTAGCATGTAGATGTTAAAGAGAAGAGGCCCCAACATGGAGCCTTGAGGTACCCCACATGTAATATTTGTCAACTCAGATGTGTATTTACCTATAGAAACAAAGTTGTTTCTGTCCTTTAAGTAGGATTCAAACCAATTTAGAACTGTTTGCGAAAGTCCCACCCAGTTTTCCAGTCGGTCTAGTAATATGCTGTGGTCAACAGTGTCAAACGCAGCACTGAGATCTAATAATAACACTGAAGTTCTGCCACTGTCTGTGTTTAAGTGGATGTCATTAAAGACCTTTACAAGAGCAGTCTCAGTGCTGTGGTTTGGACGAAAGCCTGACTGGAACACATCAAAACAGTTATTTAAATGCAAGAAATTACTCAACTGTTGAAAAACAACTTTTTCAATGATTTTACCTAGAAATGGGAGGTTTGATATGGGCCTGTAATTGTTCATTACTGAAGCATCTAGATTATTATTTTTTAAGAGCGGTTTAATGACTGCAGTTTTCAGGGCCTGTGGAAAAATACCTGAGTGAAGAGATTTGTTTACTATATGAAGTAGATCTGAGGCCATGCAAGGCAAAACATCTTTGAAAAATCCTGTTGGAATAATATCAAGGCAGCAAGAGGAGGATTTCAGAAGTTGTATAATGTCCTCTAGGTTTTTATCATTAATCTGATGGAATTGTGTCATGATGTCTGAATTGATGTTAAGTGGACACAGAGACAACACATTTGCTGTTCCTGATGCAGAGGCACTGACTGCTTGTCTGATTTTCTGAATTTTGTCAGTGAAAAAGGAGGCAAAATCATTGCACGCCCTGGTGGATAGAAATTCAGAGGCTACTGACACTGGGGGGTTAGTTACAGGGTGTCCGCGGGGTCTTAAAAAGTATTAAAAGTTGATAAATCAATTTAGCTAAAATTAAGGCTATTAAAAGTATTAAAAAGTATTAAACGGCATTTTCCAAGGTATTAAGAAGGTCCACAGCAACGACAACATGACACACCCTTTAATTTACTGAAACAACATGTCGGGAAACCCCCTCAAGGTGGCCCCGTGCATAGCGTGCCATAAAATGCTCTGCTCTGTGGGGGGGGGGGGTTATCTGCTGGTGGACTACCTGAGAGATATACAGCAGGAGAACGCGCCGTCCACCCATGGATGCATAATAAGAACTGGATACAGCGTGGGAGGCGGGGCCTCATTCATTCCTATGAGAGTTGCTCAATGGCGCATGATGACAAAATGGCCCAACTTTTGAGAGAGCGAAACGTCACAGATTACCTGGCATGCCTGAGAAGTACCCGTATGTGCACTCATAGAGCATGCGCAACTTTAACCACGCCGCCCAAAAGGCTCGTTCACATTAAGCACGTGAATTTGCATACACGTAACAGCACCGCGCGTTCATGACACTACTGGACTGGATTTATATTAACGAGGCGGCAGTTAGCAGCTAGCTATTAAATTATGCTAAGTTACACATCAATCGTTATGTACTTTTATATTACGCTGACATCAGGATCTAGTGATATCCAAGCAACAGAGCTTTATTTAGCATGATACTTGTGTGGGTTGTACTGTACATGAACCACTTGGTAATATATACAAATGTATATGTTGAACTTGAAGCCTGTTATGATCAATTGTGAGTTCAATCTTATCTAAAAGTAAAGCTGATGATGGATTACTGTGGTGGAGTTAAAATAACAATAGCCTATTTATTTTTGAAATGTGATGGAGTAAAAGGATAGTAACTGTGATTATTCATGTTAAGTAGCCCACAAGTAACTAAAACAATTGCAA
The DNA here is from genome assembly GCF_902827175.1 of Gymnodraco acuticeps. Classification (NCBI taxonomy): domain Eukaryota; kingdom Metazoa; phylum Chordata; class Actinopteri; order Perciformes; family Bathydraconidae; genus Gymnodraco; species Gymnodraco acuticeps. The sequence goes on from NW_022990271.1 coordinate 1,830,033, forward strand.
GTGCAATGAAGCTACAGGAACGTTAATCTACGTCGGTAATATTAACTTTATTTAATACAACATTTACGGTACAAGATTTACATCATACAGCCCATAATATTTTACAAATGATGAATTACAGCAAACATGTGCAATATATCCATTATTACAGCTCCGTGGGATGGCAGTAAGGCGATATGGGTCCGTTGTTATTGTGCATCCATGGGTAAAGATAAACTCATGTAGTGCTGAACACGTAACATGAACGTAACGGGCGGCGCGGTCCCGTGGGTTAGATGCGCGTTCATAATGCCGAGGGAAATAACTCTCAGAATAACTTTATTAGCACATTTTTACAACTTGAGGAACGAATGTTTTTAATAAGGGCTATACAAACGTTCATACTGGGTAGTTTATTTTGTTTAAAAAAAATTATCCAACGAGTTACAGACCACTCTTTCCCCATGTAAGTCAATGGGAAAAAGTGTTTCCGGGCCCAGCAACCTAAAGGAAGTGTAGTACCGCCGTTTGACCACAACGAATATTCTCATCAGACTCCGGCGCACTTCCTGGGGGCTTGCGTCCACCGCGGAGAATAAACAGAAGGGCAACCATGACAACCATGCTCCGGGGTCTTCTTCGCTGCTTTTGGTGTATTTTGTGGCGGCAGCAGCGCCACTTACAGGCCTGGCATATGTACTACAGCGTTTCCAGCGGTCTAGTGTGAACGGACACGTTAATGAATCGAACGCGTGTGAACGGAATACTTTTTTGCGTTTGCGTATGCATTTTACTGTATGCGTCCTTGTGGGGCCGGGGTCTAAGCCAAACTATATCCGGTCACAGAGATCTGCTATTTTAAAGTAAGGTCAACACATATCGACCCTAAATATAGTCTATATTAAGAACGAGAAAAGTTTTAACATATATATCGTTTTTTGTAAACATATGACAAATGTGTGAGGGTGATGACGTCAGAGCATCGTCCTATGTGCCGGGCTTAGCCCCGGACAGCCCCAGCCCAATTTAACCCCTGGGTATGTGTGAGGGAGCTCCTATATGGCATTACCCCGCTGAAGCTCACCAAAGTTTAATATATTTCATAGTTCAAAGTTTTGTCAATTAGTCTATCTGCACTCTGTTTAGTTGTGCTATCTTACAATCAATATAGTAAATGTGAGGTAAAGTGTGTCGCCAAGGTAACCGGTTAGAACTCGAAGTTGCGATGAGGTCTTAAAATGTATGGAAAGGGTCTTGAAAAAGGTCTTAAAAGGTATTACATTTGACTTCAGGATTCCTGCATATACCCTGAGTTAGTCTGTCGACGGTAGCAAACAAGGCACGTGCGTTGTTTTTGTTTTTGGTAATGATGTCAGAGAAGAACGATTGTCGTGCGTTTTTCAATTCCAAATTATAAAGGCCAAGTCTCTCTTTATAGATTTCAAAGTGAACCTGGAGTTTTGTTTTTCGCCACCTGCGTTCAGCTTTTCGACATTCTCTTTTTTCTGTTTTCACGGTCATGGCCTTTCTCCATGGAGATATTTTCTTGCCAGACACTTCCTTTACCTTAGTTGGAGCAATGGCATCTATAACATTTTTAATTTTTGAATTAAAATGATCTACTAGCTCATTTACTGAGATGTTGGCAGGGGCAAGTGTGGAAGAAAAATTCTGAGTAAACATTTCCCTAGTGTTTTCAGTTAAATATCGCTTTGTGGTTACCTCTTTTTGAACATTTTTGTGAACAGAAATAGAGCTCTCAAAGAAAACACAGGAATGGTCAGAGAGTGCAACATCAGTCACCACAACCTTAGAGATATTCAGACCCTTTGAGATAATTAAGTCCAGAGTGTGCCCCTTATTGTGCGTGGGCTCCGTCACATGCTGAGTCAGTCCATAGCTATCAAGAACACAAAACAGTTCTTTAGCCCCTCTGTCCTGGGGGTTGTCAACATGGATGTTAAAATCACCAACAATGACTAGACGGTCAAAGTCAATACACACTATAGACAGCAGTTCAGTAAAGTCATCAAAAAAGCTTGCACAGTATTTGGGTGGTCTATAGATATTTAGGAACAGAGCTCGAGAGGAGCATTTCAGCCGAAGGGCCACATATTCAAAAGAATCAAAGTTTCCATAAGATGTCTTCCTGGATTGAATGGAATCATTGAACAGAATAGCAACTCCACCCCCTTTCTTATGCATTATTTCCTGACTCATAAAACTAAAGTTGGGAGGGGTTGATTCGATAAGAACAGCTGCACTGTTATTTTGTTCAATCCAAGTTTCTGTTAAAAACATAAAATCGAGATTGTGCTCAGTGATAAAATCATTGATTAAAAATATTTTTCCTGCCAAAGACCTGACATTTAATAAAGCTAGTTTAAGTTTGTTAAACACACTATCAGTCATGTTTTTTGTAATAAGCTGTGGCTGACATGGAATCACTGCTAAATTAGATAAACTCACACAAACGTTTGAGCGCTTCCTGTTTCTAAGATGATTCACCGCTCTTAATCTATTACCTATCAACACAGATATCGGCAAAGCTACTGACAGGCAGGGCCCCGACATGTCCTGGAAAGAGTTGAGAGTGCCATACGCCCTTGAGCCTGGACCCAGCACATATCAGTAAGGGGGGGGAGGTGGTTGACGTAGGCGCGGTGATTAAGACGGGGGAGATGGCGTCTCTGCGGTGATTTTGGTGGGCGTTGAGGAGCGGGGGTAAAGGACATGCCAGCATTTTGTACACACACATCCCTATCAGGCTTTGAAGGGGAGGGAGGACCCACCACCCTGCTCCTCTCATCATAGGAGGGCAGGGTGAGGGCTACACTGTAGGAAGGGGGGTTTGCAAATCTGCTTCCATCTTCCTTGTATTGTTGTGGTTTTGATGATTGTGGTAGGCATGGTGATGAAGCCGGGGGAAATGGTGCGCATCTCTGCTTCGGTGATTTTGGTGGGCGTCGTTGAGGGGCGGGGGTAAAGAACATGCTGCCAACCCTGCGTGTCGCCGTCATGCGGTCATTGAACTCGGGGTGGGCGAGGGTGAGAGGGTGAGCGGAGAGTAGAGAGAGCTGGGGGATGAATGAAGAGTATCCTCAAAGGCGTTGACAGGGAGGGTGACGGGCAGTGGAGACTCCTCCATTTGTGTCATAGGTCTCCCATAATCAGAACATTCCTCAGGCGGGTGCAGTGATACTTCTTCAGGGTTTTCTGCGCGATGTGTTGTGTCTTTCTCCTGTTTTGATTCCTCTTGCCGCTTGTCCTTGGCAGAGGGAACAGATTGATGACGCAGGCAGTTGAATATGTTAGAGATAAACAATTTCAATCCTGACTTGTTCAGACAAACTCCATTTGCCTTAAAAAGATGTCTGCGGTCCCAGAAAAAGTTAAAATTGTCCATAAAATGAACAGAATGGTCAGTACAGACAGTTGAAAGCCAGGTGTTCAGTGCAAACAATCTGCTGAATCTCTCCACTCCTCTTCTGACTGGCGGTAGAGGGCCACTGATGAACACCTCTGCATTTAGAGAGCTGACAGTTTCCAACAAACATTTAAAGTCGTCTTTCAGCACTTCTGACTGTTGTTTCACAACATAATTTGTTTCAATGTGCAGTAACACATTTTTTACATTCTGATGTTCAGCCCCAATATGCAGGATCTTCTCAGCCAAGTCAGAAACCACATCCTTGGGAAAACAGAGTACTTTGGTGTTGTTCTTACTACACAGACCTTTTACATCTCTTAAAGCAGAGTCACCCACAATCAGAGTTTCTGGCCCAGTCGTTAGCTTTCCCTCTAGCCTTTTACTTTTGGAGTAGCTATTGGTCCTTACCCTGCTGTGTGAAGAGGACAGGTTATCCGGGTCATCAGAAAGAGATCTCCGGCTCTCGGTCAGCGGAGCGTATCTGTTCTGGATTGGCACACTTGGTGGTTTAGGAGGATTGTTTGTAATTCTCCCTTTAGCAGCTGTCCACTGCTGTTTCCTAGTATGAATAGGGGTTGAAGAGGCGCTCTTCCTGGGTGATAACAATGCAGGCCAGCCTGTCGCATCACAGATTTCAGAATGCTGGGCTCTGCCTGTTATCCGTCCTCCCAAATCCCATGGAAATGATTTACTCTTAGGCTTTGCACCCAGAGAGTTCCAGGGAGGACTACCACTTGTAGATTTATTACCCAGTGCACAGCCCTCCTGAATCCTTGTAGCTGTGAGTTAGCATACCTTTTTCCATTATTTTGCAACACTGGTAAAGTGGTGTCATTCCCACGACATAGTCCATTCACTTCCACGTTAACTTCCAACCGTTGCATTTTCATTTCCAACACAGCCATCTTCTCTATAAGTTTGTGGAAGTCATCTGTATAGAACGGAGGCATTTTGCTACCAACTAGCTTAAGCTAAATAGCATGCAGTAGCCTACCAGGCTTTAGCTGTTGCTAGGCCACGCTACTGTAAGACTGAGGTCGTCATAAAAATGTTGAAATATGGCTGAAACCCTCCGTCTATTTACGAAGATGAACTGTCCCAGTGATAAGTTAATGTCCAGGAGCCGCTGCTCGAAGTTTTCAGAGAATAAGAATAGGAAAATCAGCATAAAAAGTAAGCAGAGGCAGGAGCAAGCAGAAAAGCGTCTGCACTGTAAGAAAGATAGATACGTTTGTAGACCCCAAACAATGTAACTCTTACCTTAGGATTCGGCAATGGTAACCATTAATGAAGACATAATGTCATGTCGTTATTTTGTAGTCCTCCAAATCTGTCTAGAGTGATCTGTGGTCTCAGCTACCATCATCACAAAAGATGATTGGTGTAATGCTGTATTCACACTATGTTGGTAGAATGTAAAGAAAAGGGATTTTAGTCTCCTGTTGTTCTGACTTGATTGTGCATATTTGCAAGAATACTTACTATAATTGCGACCATTGGTAGCCTTGTCACACCTGGGAGATAGCCTGAATGTCTTTTTTTTAACCAAGTGAATCTTTATACAAACAAACAAACTCCTTTAAACTCAATCGACTTAAAACAATGCAATACTGGATTATATATGTAAATGTAACTACCAGTCGGTTAGATAGATTAGCCTGCTACCGTTTGTAGATGTTTCAAAGGCAATAAAGTGATTAAGTGGCTATAAACCTTTAGCTAGCTAGTTGGCTCAGTAGCTCCTTCACTACCATCTTTAGTTTGCTAAGTAGCTAGTTATTTCTTTCCTTCAACATTTATAACTTCAGTTTTCCTGCTGTTTGTATAAAAATGTCAGACTTTCAATATTTAGTTATAAAACGCAATAGGGTTTTACATTGGATTTCCCCTACAAGAGGCTGGTGAGGTCTTTAGCACTGTGCTGGAGCGATTAAAGATGATTACTGGTGGAAGCGCCCAGGAGATGATTTTCAGAGGAAGGGAGACGCAGAGAAGAAGGCACTAAAAGATGTTGACAGTGGAAAAGTTAAGCATCTCTTTCTCCCCAGTATATTTGTCATCACTGTTAGCGCTGTCATGTTAAGTCCAGGCATGCTGTGATCGGTTTATAATATCCCACAGCTAAAAATGCTGCGTATAGTTACAGTGCCATAGTAAATGTACAGTAGTTTGCCTTTGAGTGAATGCATTTAATTGCCAGGTTCTTACATCAAATGCTTTTCAATCTGCACTTCATTATTGCTGCACTCCAGCGGGTGGGAAAGTCAGGTGTGTTGATCTGAGGTATGTGTGTGTGTGTATGTGTGTGTGTGTGTGTGTGTGTGTGTGTGTGTGTGTGTGTGTGTGTGAGAGAGAGAGTGTGTTTGTAAAAGTAACCCGCGGCTGTTAAGTGCTATGAGCCTTAGGAAAACATTTCCTGCTCTCACTAAATCACCACTGAATCTCCCACGCGCTCTGCACTCAGTTGTCCATGAATTACCTGCTCACACACGCTCAGACACCAGTCCGTACAAAAAATAGAATATCTCTTTGCTGCAACACTAAACCTCTATGAAGTGTTTAATTATGGTAATAATGTTTTCACATCTCTTAAAATGTATGTCAGAGCAGAATGGGAAAAGGGAAAACCGCCCCCGAAAACACTTCAACTCTTTTTGAAAAGAGTGCAAGTTAAATATATCAAATTTCACTGAAGAGACCCAAAAAGCAATTCCCAATAGCAATACAAACAGCTTGGACGCATTTACTGGTGGGAAGCTGGTGAGGGATCATGCACTTGGCAAAAGGTAAAGCAACTTGCAACAAATCTTTAAAAAATCTGACTGCTGAAGTGGTATTTTATATGGCTAGCAGTTGTAATTGTTTCTGTGACAGCTTGACTAGCTTACCGATTACTTTACTCTGTTTCTTTTCAGTTTAACATCTTCAAGAGTTTCTTTGGTAGCAATATACATCTTTCTGTTAACATATTGTAAAATAATACACCTGTCAAATGTAATATGTGTTCAGTCTATGGCTCAAGATGCTCCAGCATGCAGTCCAACATATTTTGAGATTTCTAGTCTTGCACTTAATTATTCACATACAAATGGCAAAAATAGTTGTATTAAGATGAAACAGACGGCTAAAGAGAGGAGCCTAAACTATGGCTTCCTTTTTACTTCAGTTATATTTGTGAATTTCAATTTTTGGAAAGTAACAGAAATGGTCAGACACAGCATCACCAAATCCCATGGAAGACTGTCTGACAGACCCTTCTTCCTTCAGCCAATCAAAAACGCACATATTCACAGGTAGATTACTTTGTAATGAGAATTGTTTTTTCTGCTCTTTATCTTCTTTTGTAACAATCGTGATGAAAGAGAAAATTATGGCTTTAGCCAAGTTACAAGCCTCAAACCTCATGAATCTTCTCTAATAGGACTCCTGTATGGTATTTCATGCCTAATAGACAAGAGTCCCACGTAAAAAATCCCTTTGTGCTGCTTGAATAGCATCTTCTTGTGGTCTTATTGTGCGCTAAGAGGTTTGCATAGTATAAGCACATACTCTAGCCATTCTCTTGCGTTAGGTCATACCCCCCTTCCCATGCTATTTTCGGTCAAAATTGACCGGTGTGTTTTTCAGAGTGATATCTCTGGAACCCCTTATCCAATTTTGATGGTTGACATCTCATTTGAACAGTCAAAGCAAGTAGAATCAAGGGATGACAGACAGAATGACACCAGGGATGAATTTCATATTATTTTTGGCAGTAAGTTCAAAGATAGTGCTTATTTTACATTACTGTATATTACAAAAATGCTTGCCATGTAGGCTGTGTTTATGGAGATGGAAATGATTTAGTTAGTGTTGTAGCTGAGATTCTTCCCGTTCCAAAGATTTATGGGATGTATTGATTTGATACAAGCAATATAGTGTTTCATGTCATGGTCCGGACCCACCGGTGGGCCCATCAAGTTCAGCATTCACTGTGATGAATATAAAATAAGACACTGATACTGTTTTCCTCAATGAACAATTATTGAAAGAGAAATATACCATAACAGAACATGTGTGTGCGTGTGTGCGCGTGTGTGCGTATGTGTGTTCACGTGTGTTCACGCACATAGTTGGCAATGCAAAATTGTGGAATGTCACCTCAGGCTCCTCTCCCTCAGGGGCCTCTCCCTCAGGGGCCTCTATCTCAGGGGCCTCTCCCTCCTCTCCCTCAGGTGCCTCTTCCTGGTCTGTTGTAGGCTCATAGTCTGGATCGCTGTTGTCTTCCATTTCTGAGACATCTTCCTCTATCTCCTCTTCATCTGGTTCAATCTCCTCTTCATCTGGTTCAAAAAATGTGTCCAGAGCCCCTCGTACAGAAAATCGCCTAATCGGTCGGTCGCCTGCTCATTGTGTCAATGAGTCAAATGTGAGCAAGGCACACATATAACTGCTTGAGACCCAGTAAGGAAGGCACATTTAGCACGAGAAAGTGAGAGGTTTGTGTTTCTCGAGGGGCACAGAGCTCGCACCTGTGAGAAGGTATGATACATTGTATCATACAGCGCAAGAAAGGGAGAGGTTCCCGTAACGTGTGTGTTTGCGTGTGTGTGTGTGTGTGTGTGTTTGTGTGTGTGTGTGTAGATGTTTTCCATCTGCAGGATGAACATAATACACTCATACCCATTCATTTTCTATGGCGGTCAATTCTGACCGAAAACATCATCGGTGTTTCACTGTTGAATAAATTACTCAAAATTCAATGCAAGTGGTGATCATCAAGTGTATATGTTCAGAGGCCTAGTGTGGAGGATAACATAAAGTATTGGGGCAATTGGATGAAAAACACAATATTTATGATTTAAAACAAAAGTCATTTGGTCACTTTTGACCCGAAACGCAAGAGAAGGGCTAGCAGAGGTAAACATTTGTATGTATGATGTGATAGAGCAATTGTGCTGAATGTATTTGGTTATCCAAGTGACTGTTGTTTTGTTATTTTGTATATATTGATTGTTGTGTTTTATCTTAATGTGTGCATGTGTAAATGTGTCTGTTGATTGTATATATATATATAGGATATACATGTACATATGTAATACATATTTGTATACATCTTTGTTCATTTGTATTATTGTATTCAGGATTGTTGGAAACGTTATTTCGATCTCTCTGTCTGTAAAACGCACAGAAAAATTGACATTAAAGTTGACTTTTGACTTGATATTTCTGAGACATTTCCACCTATAATTGTCTTATTGTCTGTTTATTGTATGTTGAATTGTATGGAACAAGCTGTAATACTCTGCACTGAACACGAATTCCACCAGCCTGGCTGTGTGGTCATTAAAGATTCTAATCTAATAAAAACAGCCTATAATCTCCACTGTCAAATTACTTTTGAGAAAGCTTTGAATACAAAACAACCTGGCGAAAGTTGAAACAAACCCTAAAAGATGAGTGTACTTTTTTAAGAACAACCCCTTCGAGAAAATCCCTGGATGAAACGAGGGGTTACGTATGGTAACCCTTGTTATATAAGCGCAGGCGAAGCCCTCTACTGGACTATATGGGTACTACCCCTTGATCATATCATGCAAGCATTCATCCACTGAGACTTCTATAACCGTAGCCGGCCCCGGGGCGGGCCTACCTGAATGCGCGCGCATCCCACTGTATAAAAGGAGGCCTCGCCTCCTGACTGTCATCCTAGACTTCTCTTCAGCAAGCAGCATAGGACAGACAGGGCCCCCGAGTAGAGGGCTCCGCCTGTGCTTATATAACAAGGGTTACCATACGTAAACCCTCGTTATATCTCTCTACTGGACTCTATGGGTACAGTGGGCGGAGCCTCGATGTATACATGCGCTGTCGTCCAACAACAACACTGTTCCATCTCACTGTCTCTGACCGGCTTTCTGGTTAGCAGCCGCTGCGCCTCACTCACCTCTCCCTCGGTCGTAACCGTGGAGAAGTCGGGGCTGCGGCTGACAGAGCACACTCTGACGCGCTTACCTCGCGAAAGTGTGATCGGAAAACAACGCTGAGGGCTCTCCCCCTCCGCCCATAGGCGGACGGAGAGAGTCCTCAGCCCTGTATGGGTTCACTGTGCACCACCTCTCCCTCGGTCGTAACCGTGGAGAAGTCGGGGCTGCGGCTGACAGAGGACACTCTGACGCGCTTACCTCGCGAAAGTGTGCTCGGAAAACAACGCTGAGGGCTCTCCCCCTCCGCCCATAGGCGGACGGAGAGAGTCCTCAGCCCTGTATGGGCTCACTATGCACCACCTCTCCCGAGTCCCTAAGGAGCATGGGGAGAGCGCAAGTGCCCTATGTCCCACACTCAGACAAACGTAAGCGCATTACGCCCGGGGAGGGGGCCAGATGCCCACTGACCCACAGCCCCCCTCCCTCCTCACCAGTCCTTGGACAGGGCTTTCCCGGTCACCCCGCCCCCAAAACACACAAACAGCTGTTCAGTGCGTCTAAGGGCCGCCGTGTGCTCCACATAACATGCTAGCGCACGCACACCGGGCAGAGGAGGTGCAATTTAGCCTCCCTGGCCCCACTATGGGGTGGAAGATTAAAGCCCCCCAACTCAATAGCCGTCGACCTGAACACACTCCTTAGGCTCTTGGGCACAAAGGAGGGGTTCGGTCTGAGTGTCGTCCCGCTCCGGTCACCCCGGATCAACAAGCAACTCGGGTGCACCGATAAAGCGGTTAACTCGGACACTCTCTTGGCTGACGTTAAGGCAAGTAGCAACGCTAGAGCTCCAGAGGCTCAAATGGTTCTGTGACCAGAGCCTCGAGCACCAGCGGCAGGTCACACTGCGGGGCGGAGGCGTGCACTACTGGGCGCAGCCTCCTGACCCTCCGTAAAAACCGCGACATTAGTGACTAAAGGCTGACCTGCTGCCCGGGATGTGTGGGGCTCTCAGAGATAACACCACCTCTGAAGCCCATAACCGCAGTTTCTCCGCCGTGATCAACAAAGCGGTGGAGCGGACTCCGCCCTGCCTGTTGATATATGTCACTGTGGTGCTGTTGTCGCTCCGGACCAGTACGTGTCTCCCCCGAATTAAGGGTTTGAAATGCTGGAGGACCAACACTACTGCCGGCAGCTCTAGGAGGTTGCTGTGCCGTGTCTCTGTTAGAGACCAGCGCCCACCTATAGCTCTCTTCAGGCAGGTCCCTCCCGATCCTGTTCTGGACGCATCCGTGAACACTGTGATGTAGGAGGTCACCCGTCCCAGTGGAGACCCCCTCCGGAGGTGATCCGGGGACCCCCAAAACCGGAGGTTGCCCTCCACTGAGGGGGGGATGGTCACCAGACGCTGTTTGTGGCTCTTGGGATCCAAACGCAGGCTGGAGAACCACCTCTGCAGGCGGTGCATATGCCGTAAACCAAGCGGGACCACAATGTGAGCAGCCGCCATGAGACCCAGAGTCTGCATGATAGTCAAAGCTGTCACTGTTGCCCCCTGACGCCAAACTCCGCGCGAAGGGAAGCTCTGCCCATGGAGGGTCGACACAGAAAGGGCCAATTCTCTACTGAGGTCCTTGAACGCACCGCTCTCTGCCATGATGCATTCACCCAAACAGTGAAATGCATCAAGTGGAGTTTTTACACTCTGCGTTATTTGTCTCCTAACCCTGCTACGCCGGCCATAATGTCCCTGTACCCGCATAGCGCGGTTTATCACTCTCACCCGCGCATGCCCACTAGCTGCTTCCTTTACTAGAGTTACTACTGGGGCATCGAGTGGGGAATCTGCACGGTTAACATTATGTGGAAGTGTGGATTTATGGAGAGAAACGACACTCAGACTGGGATACAAGCAATCATTTTTATTTTTTGTAAATGATCGTCACAACAGCAGAATCGTATAGGGAGGAGGCGGGATTTGCCCTCGCGTCCTGGGTGGAGAGACTCACTCTCTCCGCCGGGACGCTTCCTCCCACTGCCAGTCAGCTTCGGGAGGATGGTGCACCCCACCCAGAAGCCCTTTGCTGAGGAGGAGCCGGAGCGGGAGCCCGTTGGGTTCAGCCTGCCTGTCCCCGCGAGTGCCGGTACTGAGCCGGTTCTCCGGGACGCACCGTGGAGGCAGAGGGGGCAACGGGAGCCACGGGGGCTCTGTACCGTCGCCTCTCTCTCCGCCTTATCACCGCTGGGCACACTCTCCCGGCTGAGCTGCGCCCTCTCCTCCTCCAAGTGACTGAAATGCTGGGTGACCGAGGTGATCGACCCGAAGAGCCCTTCCGTGGATACGGGAGCCCCAAGGAGATCATCCCGGTCCTTCTTTGACAGCGCGGTCAAACCAAGCCACATGTGACATGACGCCACGGTGGCCAGGGACATCATGCGTCCGGCTGCGGTAGCCATACCGTGGACCAGATTATTCATCTGGCCCACGCAGCGGTCTGAGTAATCGCCCCCGTCCGGAGGCGGGGAGGCGGGGATGTCCTGCTGAGGGGTGATCAGCGAGACCCCCAACACGCCAATATTACTAGCCGTTGCTGCCATCTGCGCTCCGAGCCTGAACATTTTATCCAGATATTCTAGGATCTCGCGGTCACGCGGCAGCGGGGGCAGAGGTTTTCTCCCCTCCGCCCACCCGGCTGCCTGCGGAAGCAGATGGGCCGCTAGGCTCTCATCCAGTGGGGGGGGGGGGGGACACCGGGACACTCCGTGTCCGAGCGGCCCTGCACCCTGAGGATTCCGGCCCAGGTCGCCACTGGGGCCTTCGTTTTAAGTGGCTGTCGCCACGTTATAGAAGTCTCAGTAGATGAATGATTGCATGATATGATCAAGGGGTAGTACCCATAGAGTCCAGTTGAGGGCGGAGCCTGTGAGAGATATAACCTGGATTTCCCTACTTTTCTCCTTGCCCAACCAAACAAAGAGCAGCACATGGTTGTACAGCCAGGTTTGAGATTGCACAGATGTGTCTTCACGCCTTTGAAGTTACACCCTCCGATTACTTACCTGTCACACTTACAGATACAGCCGGTTTCACATTGCAGCTAATGTCAGATTTAGTGTATTTCTTCTCTCTCCGAGGATCATTTCATGGCTGTGAACTGTAACCAATCACAGCTAATAGAGTCTGTAGCTGTCAGAGATAGAGACCGCTTGGGAAACAGAGCGAGATAGGGGGTGACGTCTGTGGGTAAAAACAGACAGGAAGACAAGGAGAGCGAGGGAGGCAGCTGAGCAGATACAATTAGAGAAAGGCAGCGGCTGAGATTGAGTCAACGCAGGCGTTTGGTATGAAATTACAAAGCCATTATTTGATGGAGGCTTAAACATCCCAAGCCTCCACTGCCTGCCTGTAAGCCCGTCGTGAACCCACACACTGAGGAAACTATTTCCAGGTGTGAAATGAATCCACCGTGGCACTGCTTTAGGGATTTCAGAGGAAAGGAAAATGGAAACTTCAATTTGATGAAGACTTCAGCGCAAACAGACCTTCGCCGGGCCTCTATGGTTTAGCCTAGAAGATATTGTGCTCCGACTAAGTGGATGGGGGGAATCTTGCAATATACCACAACCACCATTATCCAATAATGATATAGATATACACCTCAATGTCAACCACCTAACCCTGGTGATAAAGACATACCTGACACAGATGATACAGCTGCAGGCCTAGGATAACCAGCGGTCAATGGGTTTATGGAAGCCTGCATACGTATTTTTCAATTAGTCTGACATTATCGCACGCGCACAGAGGACTAAGATGTTTTTTATCAGATGCGATTTAATAGTGTTTCTCCGTTGTAAAAAAAAATGTACTAATAATCTAATATGTTCCTCTGTGTGACTATAATTATATTCTGATTATATGTTAATGATTTTCTTCAATTGTGAAAATTGGTAGTAATCAGTAAACAATTACAAGAATTCAGACAAACAACTCAACATCAGTAGGTTTTATCATGATCACTAACTTGATTATTTATTTACTTTAATTAATTATATTTTACAAAAAAATAAAGCATTGCAATTATAAATGATATGTATAGCTAGTATCTACCAATAAATAGTAAGCACAATTAAATTGAGTCACTTGGAAATCAAGGCTTTTGCCTGAAATACTTAACATTTTCTGACTTGTTTCTATAGAAGACTCAGAATCTGGTTTATTTCATCAGAAAAAAGACATTTAAATAAAAAATGAATACATATGTGGTGCAGAAATAAATAAACATAAATAAAGAATAGAATACAAATACATTAAAATAAAAAATAAAAACATTGAAAACATTCGTATTTGAAATTATCAAATGACAGGCTGGTATATCAAAGCTAACAATTTCACCTTGGATGGTATTTTACCTGACAGTCATTTAATAAATATATAGATGTGATGGTGCCTGGTAATTCTTTAATTTAATGGTGCTGCTATGTTTGGGGGCAAAAGGACAAAATAACCAATAAACCTGATATATTTATCTCTTAAACCATCTGAATATGTTCAGACAGGCTTCCAGCAGTCCTATACCGAGTAATTTACATCATCAGTTTTAGTATGTTTAAAAGCAGCAGGAGTACAGATTGTGCAGCCTCAGGGCATCCATATTCATCACTGTTCTGACGTGTCCACGATCACAGTTTGCTCTTCGTCCTCCTCACTCAGGTGGACTCACCTTGGAGGGGGCCGCCACACCTCGATGCTCCACCTCTCCAAACAGTGCATGCATTAGCCTTAAGTCCGGGACACTGACTATGGAACAGCAGGAGACAGCAAGGACACCAAAAGGACTTCCAAAGGAAATACACACTTAGTTTGGGTATACAATGCTCCAATATGTGAATTAAAATGCTGATATTATATCCTTTCTGTCTGTTTCTTTTTCTTTTAATATGACCAATTTCAGGTTAATAATCCCCCAAAAAAGGAAATTGGTTTTAGAAATGAATTTTTCAATAACACTCCCACTAACTGGTGAAAGTATTTAGGATGGTTTAGCTCTTTCAGGTGTGCTGACCCCCCTCCATGTCCTTCCCAACCTTCAATTTACAGAACCGAATTACATTTTACTGCAGGCATTTTACTGGAGGTCAGCCAATATCCTCTACCCATTAATAAAAAGTCAACATCACAGAGGTAGATTAGCCTAACCAGCATCACAGTTCACTCAGGAAATACATACAGAAATTGTCTGTCTGGGGGATACATTTTATAGCTCATAAAAGGTTCCTTCGATAACTAATGTTCAATACTAATATTCATCCTCAAAGTGTTTCTCCCCTTGGCATAGCTTAGATAACAATTTTGTTGCTTTGATACAATTATTTATGTACTTTTTTTACCATTACTGAGGATTCTATGTTGAAGCTTGAGCTAATATAATAACTTGTGGCACCATTTACTGTGGACAAGTCTAGGAACATTGATGAGCATCCTTCACGGTGTCCAGTTTATGTCTCAAACATGTCACAAAAGAGAGGACTTGACTGGCTTATCAGAGCAGAGATCCAACAGAAAAAGAACAAACTGTGAAACAACACAAATCTCGACACTGAAATCATAAAATTGCTCTGGCATTTACATTCCTGGCTTGACATCATGTGTGGCAGTTGCAGAAAGTGCCTCTTGAATAGAAAAATGTCCGCACTGCCTGAAAACCAAATTATTCTGGTTATTTTTAACACATTTTTTTTTAATCTCCCTTAATCCCCCACCAGTCTCTTATAAATCGGTGTGCAACAAACTGCTGTGTCTGTGACATTTGAAACACTCTGTGACATTTCATATTTCTACTTGGACAAGGACACAGAAAAGTCGTCTGAAAGGACAAGAGGAGGGATTCTTCTTCTTCTTCTGCTGATTGGACAGGCATCAAAAGCCCGGGGCCTGCTGCTATCCTGACGGATGAAGGCTGCATGTTGTTTAGTCATATCACCGTTAGTCTCATTAAAGCTCACCCTTGGGTGCTGTAAACAGAGAGAGGACGATTAGTCTGTGTTCAGGGCCCAGTTTAGCTTCAATCACCGCTCTCAGTTGGGGAGAAGCCCCCACAGATGGATCTTAATCAGCGTGTCCTCTGTAGTTCGGCCTGAATACGGCGTCACACTGACAACAGGTCTCTCTTTCCTTTGAAATGTACTATAACTGATCTACAGACAAAAGCACAGTATTTTTGTTCTCTAAAAAGCTTAAAGTCCAAAAGATCTTAAAGACTATATGAAAGTATGGTAACCAGGGCATAGGCGACATAGGCGGTCGCCTAGGATGCCAGATGGGGGGGGGCGCTGCGCTGGCAGCTCTGGGAGAGAAACAATAATTTTGACCGTTGGGGCTCATCCTAATTTTCGTCCTTGATGTAACAACATTCATAATTAAGTCAATGTAACACCCTTTTCACCCTGGTTACACTTTTTATTTGCCATGTACGATGGGCGCTGTAAGTGATGAAAGAGGGGGATGTTGGCTTATCAGGCGGCCGCAGCTCACAGCCAAAGTGCGAGCGAGCGTCGGAGCGAGCACTGTCGCCTAGCAACCTGGACATCGACACCCTGTTCATGTTTTTATTTAAATTTTTTATAAACTTTATTTTCCTTTTTCTTAAACAACACATACAGTTTCAGTGACAACACATTGCAGGTTGTCCATTTTTTGTTAACCCCCCCCACCCCCTACAGAATAAGACAAGATTAATTGTACAAAAATATTTTGAAATAATAAACAAACAGATGGTTGAAAACACAGCACACATAAAAATAAAATAAATGACAAGGTCGAGATACATGTTAATCATGGTTGACTACAGAGAATCTGTGTTCTAATTATTATTATTATTTTTTTTTAAAAATACATTTATTTAAAAAATCAGTTAGGGAAGAGTAGGCAGTTTCAAACTTTCCATGTACGTTAAAAATGGTTGCCAGGTCCTATAGAATTTACAAGTGGAGCCACCCAAAGTACACTTTATTTTCTCCAGAGAAACATCATAAATTCTGTCACCCAGTGGACATGAGTGGGAGACGCCTCCTGCTTCCACCTCATATATATATATATGATGAATTGGAAATGGGGGACCCTAATGTAAACAAGACGAAAGTCTTTCTCTGGTCTGCATCCCCTTAACAATTGTATGTTTTGAGCTGTACTGTACTGTACCCAATATACAAGCTGTTAATCAATCAATCAATCAATCAATCAATAAGTACAAGTCGCCTCGCAATTAGGGAAGCAAAAGCAACAGTGTTTGAATAATGTCTGGAAAGGACAATGTCGTCCGGGACGACTCCAAAAATTGCAGTAAGAGGAGAAGGGGTACATTTTACTTTAAAGATCTTAGAAAACGTATCAAATATGGATGTCCAATAATTATGAAGATTTGGACATGTCCAGAAAGTATGGATGAGGGACCCTGTTACTGACTTACATCTGTTGCATAAGGGATCTACCCGTGGATACATCTTTGCTAATTTTTCCTTTGATAAATGAAGGCGGTGTAATACCTTGAATTGGACCATGTCTGGCACAAATTGAGGAAGAGTGAACTCTTTGAAGGATGGACTGCCAATTATCATCTGTTATTTCAAATGCTAGATCATCTTCCCACTGAGATCTGATTGTCGAAAGAGAGGGAGAATGCAGGGAGGAAAGTACATTATACAACACCCTAATTACTCCTCTATTCTGCACATTTATTTCAAGAATTCTGTCTAAGGTTATTTCCGCTGGTTTATTTGGAAACTGCGGGTATTTGCTACGTGTGAAATTTCGAATTTGGAAATATCTGAAAAGATGGCCGGGTGGAATGCAAAATGTTTCTGTCAACTGACTAAATGAGGCAAATACCTTGTTTATATACAGATCTTGAAAACTACGTATTCCCCCATTATTCCAGATCTTAAAAGCAGAATCCATCACAGAGGGTGGGAACATATGGTTCGAGTAAATCGGTGATCGTATGGACATCATATGTAATCCAAACCGTTTCCTACACTGTACCCAGATTCTAAGAGAATGATATAGTAATGGATTACTCTTGTAGGTATACAATTCCAATGGAAGAGCTGATCCAAGCAAAACCGGCAATGAAGTTCTACCGCAGTAGGCCGATTCAATAAGAATCCAAGCTGGTGTCTCTGTAGAAGGAGCACTTAGCCAATAGAGCATACTCCGTACATTCACCGCCCAATAATATAATTGGAAATTGGGTAGGGCTAGCCCTCCTGATTGTTTTGTTCTCTGAAGGAAATCTTTACGAATCCTAGGGGTTTTATTATTCCAAATAAATGCAGAAATATATTTGTCCAGAGTATTAAAATACTTTTTTGGTATACAAGTTGGAATACATTGAAACAGATATAAGAATGTAGGTAGGGTGTTCATTTTTACTACATTAATGCGTCCAATTAGCGATAATGGGAGATTGCCCCATCTCTGAAAATCTTTCTTAGTACGTTCAAGAAGTGGGGTAACATTTTCCTCAAATAACTTTCTATACAGATTAGTAACCTTGATGCCCAGATACGTCATGTGATCAGTTTTTACCTTAAATTGAAATGTTTCAAATGAAATTCCTCTGGCTTTAGAGTTTATGGCGAGTAGTTCACTTTTGTTTACATTTAATTTATAACCTGAGATACTACCAAAATCCTGAAAAATTGCAAGTGCATGGGGAAGAGAGCTTATAGGGTCAGAAATGTAGAGTAAAAGATCATCGGCGTATAATGACACTTTAAATATTAAAAAGCCTACGTAAATTGAAAAGCCCTGTCTACCCTTCACAAATCCTGTTTGGTCTGAAGAGATAATCGAGGGCAGATACTGTTCAAGTCTGAGAGCAAGTGTTTTTGACAATATTTTAAAATCAACATTTAAGAGCGATATTGGGCGGTAGGAGGAACATTCTAGTGGGTCTTTATTTGGTTTCAAAAGAAGTGAGATTGTTGCTTGCTCAAGTGTAAGGGGGAGACATTTTGAGTCAAAGCATTCTATATACATTTCTCGTAAAAGTGGAGATATGCTCTCACTAAATGCTTTGAAAAATTCAACGGAAAACCCATCTGGGCCTGGAGATTTTCCACTTTGCATTGACTTGATGGCCATTTTAATTTCTTCCAGGGTAATTTGATTTTCTAGTTTACCTTTACTATGCGAGTCCATGGTCGGAACTGGCAATTTATCAAAAAATGTGTCCAATAGCTCAGGTTTGTTTAACGAGTCAGATTTATAAAGGTTAGAATAGAAGTATTGAAAACTCTCATTTATCTTGTCTGGCTCTTTTGTAATATGTCCAAATTGTGTTTTGATTTCAGGGATTATATGTGTAGATTCCGATTTACGTAGCTGGTGGGCTAACAATTTGGAGGCTTTTTCCCCATGCTCATACCATAATCGTCTAGACTTTAGCAGCATTTTTTCAGATTGTTCAGTTGAAAGTAGATTAAATTCCGTTTGTAAATTAAGCCGTTGCTTGTAAAGATCTGGAGAAGGAGTGGCTGAGTGTTGATGATCTAATTTCATTATGGCATCAGTTAATTCAATTAAACGTTTTTGTTTTTTAGTAAACGAACAGTAAGAAATTATATGGCCCCTTAAGAACGCCTTCAAACTTTCCCAGATGGGTTAGGGTTAGATGGTAGTTATATTTGTTTTGAGAAAAAAATCAATCTGCTTCAAAATGTACTGAACAAATCCCTCATCAGATAGCAAGAGAGCGTTAAACCTCCATGAATAAACTGAGTTTTGATTTGGGAAACTGAGCTCTAAAACCAGAGGACTATGATCAGATATCACAATACTATTATATGTGCATGCTTTGACATTAGATAATAACTTTTTGTCAACAAAAAAAATAATCAATACGCGAATACATTTGATGCACTGGAGAAAAAAAGGAGTATTGCCTAGTCGATGGAAAAAGAAATCGCCAAGCGTCAACAACCCCATAGGTATCCAAATATGACTGTAAAACTAGAGAGGACTTTGAGACTGGTGAGGCTCTTGTGGAGGAACGGTCTAATGCAGGATTCATAATCGTATTCATGTCACCCCCCAGTATTAATTGGTGAGTATCAATACAAGGTAATGAGTGAAGAAATGTTCGAAAAAAATCACTATCGTCACAATTGGGGGCATACACATTAGCTAAAATTAGAGGGGTGTTAAATAATGAGCCCAACACAACTACATAACGGCCACTTGGATCAGCGGTTACATCAGAGACCACAAACGGAGTTGATTTACGAACAAGAATCGCAGTACCCCTAACTTTATTATTACATTTAGAATGAAACATTTGTCCCACCCAATCTCTCTTAATTTTAGGATGATCTTGAATTTTGAGGTGTGTTTCTTGGAGAAACGCAATGTTCACTTTGAGTTGTGAGAGATGGGAGAATACTTTGTTACGTTTGGTTGGGTGATTAAGTCCTCTAACATTCCAGCTGATAAGATTAATATTGCATCCATCCTTTCTTAAAGTTGAGGAAGTAGGAACTGCCATCAACATTTACCGGAGGGGGAAATATGAAGAATAACGTGGTACTTTTGGTGATACATTTGAATTAGCATTGCAACTATAGTCAACCTTAATACAACAAACAGAGTAAAAACAGACAAAATGTAAAAAGTAAAAACATCAACCCCACCCTCCCCATTATCCTCAGTATCATCTCTAGAGAAACGACACAAGACTGACAAAGCTTCCTAGCTTTCCCTGAGATCACAATACACACTCCTAACCTCAAACACTGTCCCTTTATTATTAATGTGTTTGAACTATAATCCTTATGCTAAACCAATGACTATATTCATGCAATACACTAATAAAGAGAGTCAACAAAACGGAGAGAAGAAAAACAAAAACATCAGCAAATGTAGGTGAAAATAACAATACAAATAAAAAGGACACCTTTAAATCACAGCCACACCTTGCGATTCCAGTGTAAAACAACTGTGGACTTGCAACGTGGTTACCCGGACCACCCGGTGAACAAAAGCGAGCACACTACAGCGAGACCTGCCCTTTAACCCTGTGACGTCGGTTTGTTGACAAAGGAGCTTTAGCAAAAAGAGCTAACAGATAACCCGGCAACCAGTTCCACAATTATGCCCTATATAACACAAAATAACTGAATTTTAGAACATGGGTGAAATCAAAAGCGTACCTCACTTTAAAGAATAAAAATGTACCCCTGTAATTAAATCCAGTCCAATGAATGGAAATAATGTATGCAACAACTAAACGTTAATGCGGGTCGCTGCTTTACAACGTTTCCAATAAGTAAACAGACTCACGTCGGGTTTAGGCTTGAGCTGAATCAAACAGAGGACCGTTAATAAGGTCCTTAGGCGTATTCACACTGCGGTACTTTTCCCACAAAGGTTCATGTGAACTTAGTTCATGTGAACTCTTTAGTTCGCATGAACTAAGTACAGATCGCGTTCACACTGGAAAAAGTCCCTGGGGGTGGATTAGGCAAATGAAGCCGCTGACGTCACTTGTTCTTCTTCTGCTTTGGGTTTACTGGCAGGCCGCAAACCACTTCACGGCGTATACTGCCGCCCAAAGTCCCCGGCCGGAAGTCCCCGGAGTTGGACTACTTCCGAGTAAATCGCCAGAACCCCGACACCTCTTCATCTCCACCGCTCCCATGTTTTATTTTGTGTTGCCATAAGTTAGTCTCTCTGCGTTTCTGCGCTGGGCTAATGCTAATAATGCTAATGCGAGGATAATAAAATGGCGGCTTCACAAAACTTTTTGGGAGTTTTACGGGGCGTGGTTTGCAATCCGCCCAGCCAATCAGAAATATAGCTCTTTTCTCACAAGAGAGCCGCACGAAAGTCCCTGCTCTCTAGCAGGGACTTTCGTGGGGGTAAAAAGGTTCACATGAACTAATTTTAGTACCGGCTCTTTTTGGTGTGAACGCGATAAAAGAGTTCACATGAACTAAGTTCACATGAACCTTTGTGGGAAAAGTACCGCAGTGTGAATGCGCCTCTTGAAATAATTAGTGAGTAGTTTCGACTTGGCTTCTTTTTCCCCCTCTCTCCAACTCACATTCACATTCACATTCAGAACTTGGCCATGACAAAGTCCTTTGCCGCTTGCGGGTTTTCAAACATCTTCGTCTGCCCGTTAAAGGAGATCCGAAGACGAGCTGGATACAGGAGACCGTACCGGACACCCTCTTCTTTACGCAGGAGTTCTTTCACTTCGCTGAATGCCGCTCTGCGTCTGCTCAGGTCGGCGCTGTAGTCTGGGAAGATGAGGATCTGTTTTCCTTGGAACTCCAGCCGTCCCTTCTGCCTGGCCAGGCGCTGAATCCGCTCCTTCTCCTGAAAGTAATGAACCCGAAGGATGAACGGGCGTGGTCTGTCCCCCTCTCGAGGAACCTTAGCTGTAGCCCGATGAGCCCTGTCCAGGATCGGGGGCTGCTCTAAGCCGTTAGGACCTCCGAGAACCTCGTGTAGGAGTCCGGCGATAAACTGTGTAGGGTTTCCCTTCTCCAAACCCTCTGGCACTCCTATGATACGCAGTGGCGTTTTCTCCTGGAGGTCAAGGGAAGCCAGGCTTCCCCTGTATTTTCGGATTGTAATTTTAATAAATAAATAAAAACACTTCGTTTAGTTTCGGAAATTCTTTGTTGTGTGTTGCTGCCGGTGTTACCGTTTAACTGGTTACACCGGGGAACTCGTTACGTTACGTTAATGGTAGGAATGGGGCGTGTACTTTGAGGAGCCATTGTCGAATAACCAGGAAATATACATTTCGATCGCTTCTTTTGTTGTTTACATTTATCTTTTGGTATATTTGGCTCCATAGGAACACTTTGATGCACATTCAGTACCAGTGTGTGAGGTTGTGGTTGCGATGCCGATATCCGGACGCGTACAGCGAGGACTACAAAATGACAATGAGGTGACTGGGGATGTCTGTTTGCACATTGCAAACGTGAATAAATCATTTCAAATATGTATTTGTCTCCGACTTTCATTTGTACATCGTTGTTAATGTGATGTGTTGTAGCTTTGATAGCTGTCCATACCTCCAGACAGCCTAAAAGTAAGACACAAGTTGTTTACTCACAGCCCGAATGCAGCATCGAGATCCGTGGCCAGCTGTGATCCTCTCCGATTAACTTGTGACAGGACTTCTTTAGCTATTCTCCAGCAAGCAAGGTTTTTATTAAATACCTCCATCCCTCTCATCACAACAAGACTCTACACTGTGCAGAAAAAAAACAACATAAATGAAAATAACCTTGCTGGATAGCTTAGAATGAAACAAACAAACTATCTTCCATGGCTGATACTGATGTCACAGTAACTGCTAAACCACAGACAAGTCCAGCGGGGGGGCACAAGTTGAATCCATATAATGAAATTGTTATTTTATATATATATATATAAAATAACAATTTCCACACGTCCACACAGCAGCTTTTCAAAAATCTTGAAAATCTTGGAGCTGGGCGTGTCTGAAAGCTTGGGGATTTTTTGCGAGCAACGTGACCAACAACCAATCACATGAATCTCCCGCCCCCGACATACAAAGCAAAAAAACCCGAGCAATATATATATATAAACTCCCCAAACAGGCGAAAACCTACCAGTTTCACCCACTGTCTCTGCCACCTCCCTCCATGCCTGGTTCCTCCGGTTTGTATCCCGTTAATAGTTCTGGTCGTAAAGAACCGGGTGATTTGCTACCGTAATTTCTCGTTTGTAATATGAGGAAATGAACTGCGGTCTGGTTCTCCCTGCTTACACGCGGTTTGATTGGCTAGCGCTTCTACTGTCAGATTTGCATAAACGTGATTTGATTGGCTGACGCTTCCAGCTCAGCTTCAAAAGTTGAACATTGCTCAACTTCTGAATCCTGGAAATCCTGGAAATCTTCGCTTCGCTCCCCCCAATGCAGTTCGGCGAAAAGCGAGGCAAAGTGACGTCATCCCCATTCAAAGTCAATGGGCAGAGAAGTGTTGGAAGCGGTGGAAGATTCGTCAAAAGCTGCTGTGTGGACGTACACACTGGTACTGAATGTGCATCAAAGTGTTCCTATGGAGCCAAATATACCAAAATATAAATGTAAACAACAAAAGAAGAGATCGAAATGTGTATTTCCTGGTTATTCGACAATGGCTCCTCAAAGTACACGCCCCATTCCTACCGTTAACGGAACGTAACGAGTTCCCCAGTGTAACCAGTTAAACCTATGTTCCATCTGAATTTACTCTGACACAGAAACATCTATATTGATTCTGACACTTCTACATCCAACTCACAGATGTAACCTTGCTTTGATAACAAAAATTATTCATATAAACCTTTTAGAAGTGAAGTTATAGTCATTTGTTCTGGGCATGTCATTTTCGAGCCTGAAACCTGAAAAACAGGCTCGGGGCTTAACAGGTTAAGTTGTTAAAAAAAAGTGGGACCTCGTGTTTCACACGTCTACTCCATGGCGTCCCCTCTCGAGTCTCTCCTTCATGTTTTACAGGTGTGGGCCGGTTTGATAGACCCTCCACCAGGGTTGGAGTTATGTGGAAGCCAATGGGAGCTGAGCTCCCATAAGGAGGGGTCTGAGCTCCCATGAAAGTTATTTACGTTAACGAGGTAAATCGGCTAAACGAAAAACATGTTTTCCAAAAGAAGTACGCATTGTATTCTCTCTTGAATGACAATATGACTGCACTCAGGGATGTAGTGCTACCGCCGGAGAGCACCGGAACGAGAGAGAGAGAGAGAGAGAGAGAGAGAGAGAGAGAGAGAGAGAGAGAGAGAGAGAGAGAGAGAGAGAGAGATCAAACGGTTTGGTCATCATTTATGTAAACAATTATTTCCGAGGCACACCATCAGTTGAAAACGGGAGTGATTTGTAAAATATCCATAAAGAAAAAGTACATCTGTTTACAGTTCTATTTCATATGGGTGTTGAGAGATGTATCCATAGATCTCTTAATTTTGCTCTCAAAGAGCACCATATTGATGCATTTCACTTCAATATTTAAAAAAAAAATCTTCCCGGACCCCCCTAGAGGAGGTGAGGACCCAAAATATAATCTCACTCCAAGACCAACTCAAAGGTTGGCAGCCCTGATTTAGCACAGAACTCATGGTAATTATTACTCATGGTATATATGCACAAACAAGATAGCAATTAGCATCGTGAGATTCCACAGATTCCAGAAATATAAGTCTCATCACTGAGCGATCAGAACTTGCGACAGGGGAAGCAACACAACACGTAGCATTACGGAGCATTCACGGGACATTGTCTCACCTTAGCTGTTGTTCTGATCAAAAGTCGTTTTCAATGGCATTAAAACGATAAAAACGCAGCTGAAGGTTAATCCAATGGTTAATCCAATGTGTCTGTGTCACTTTGAAATGATTACTGATAATCCATCATTCAATTGTTACGTCAAAAATTGAGTTTTCATATTAGCTGTTAATGATAGCCAGAGTGTATGACAGCTTCCTGTTTTGGGCATTCGGGTTACGCATCACTCATTCACCAATGGCTAATGTTTAGATGGATTTTAGGAACTTCCCCTCGATTCTATTGGCTCTAACGGTTAAAAAGAGATGTCAATCATCAAAATCGAACGAGGGGGGCCAGAGATAGGTCAAATCCACCCAAATGACCCCAGAAGTGTTTTTTTTTTTCTAAACCAATCAATCAATCAATCAATCAATCAATCAATGTTTATTTATATAGCCCAATATCACAAATGTTACATTTGTCTCAGTGGACTTTACAGTTTGTACAAAATATCAGTATGACAATACGACACCCTCTGTCCTTAGACCCTCACATCGTACAAGGAAAAACTTCCAAAGAAAACCCACAGTTTAAAGGGAAAAATGGGAGAAACCTCAGGGAGAGCAACAGAGGAGGGGATCCCCTCTCCCAGGACGGACAGACGTGCAATAGCCTCTCTATAAAGGTCAAATTTCACTTGTTTTGCATCAATCTTGATACAAGGTACTTATTATATGTCATAGTTTGGATTCATAAAGCTTTTACTCTACTATCCCATCATTCAAGGGTGGTTTTCACTATAAGTAATGTTTGTTTTTTGGACGGACACTATAGAGTGGCAAAGTCCCTCCCTTTCCGGTGGAACTCATGGGACCTTATTTCAGGAAAATTATGTATTGAAGTCAATGGCGAGAGAAAACGTATCCTTCGATCCCGTTTGAATTGTGCCATGAATTAAACATATGATGTTTGTCAATCTTAAAAAATGATTTCCAGGTCAAAAAAAGTCAGTTTGTCGTAAAACTGTTGAAATATAAGACAATGAAAAATACGCAACTAGAAAGACTACAAATCCCAGAGTCGCGTACGTGATGTCATAACTGTTTTCCTCCACTAAATATAAGAGATAGCTAAGATAAGATAACTTTCACAAGATGCCTGTGTGCTTATACCAGGTTGTTATCATACCAGCAATGGGTCTTGCTCGTTCTTTCGCTTCCCGTCTGATGAAAGGACCAGGAACGGCTGGATCAAGTTAGCTACATAGCTTAGCAAGCACGTTAGTTAGCATTACAGTCTTAGCCTTGTTATTTTGATTAGCCTTAACATGAAGTAACATTAAAGGTGGGGTAGGTAATTTTGGAGAAACCAGCTCGAGTGCGCAAGAATTTGAAAATACACAGCCGGAACAAATCTGCCACTTCCTTACAGAGCCCCTCCTCCAACACACACGAACGCGCACATGACCAATGAGGGCACGAGATAAGTTTGTGCACAGATGGAAGGCTGACAGGCAGGTAGGCCATCCAGTTATTTTAGCCGGGCCTCCACAGATGAAATTTTTGTATGGATTTTTTTGTCAAAGCACTTAAGATATTCATTGCTATCGGGATGTTAAGAGCATTCCATGGAATATAACAAAAAGTGTATATCTATCTCAAACTTACCTGCCCCACCTTTAAGTAACCCAAAATGTTAAACAGTAAGAGTAGTAGTCATATTTCGTGAACCCTTTGAAGAGTACTGTCACACCGGTGTGATCATTCTATAATACACCCTTTAAGCCCGGATGCCCCGGGGGGAAGACATGATACAGTGATCAAATAGGGCAACATCTAATTCAAATAAATACCTTTGATGTAACAATTTTTTCATAAATGATATCAACCAATAGCCTTTCTTAATCTGTCAATGACATTTTCATCTAAAAATCATCATTGCATATTAGCAGTGCTAACAGAAGTGTTTCAAGTATGCATTCTATTTTCACAGGCCTTGACTCCTGCATTAGAGGTGACCTCTGCAGGAGACGGTGACCTCATCTGTGCGGCAGAGGAGAGGCGTCAGGGGAGAGGGAACCGGCGTGTCTGCTTGTTGTGAATGTCGGGTGTGATTTGATGTTGATCAGAGTGCAGGCTGCAAGAGTTAGAGGGAGGAAACTTATTTTAGAGTCCCGTCACTTCCCCAGTCTCTACCCTCTTGCCAAAGTCAATGTTGTCTTGATGTCCCAGGCCCAATTTCAGGAGTTGAAAAAAGCCAATCCACACTGAAAGGATCTGGAGAAAAAAAACGAGGTTGAAGCCCTTAGCTCAAATTAAATTATCACTTTGGTAAACAGACTGGGTTTCCTACTGTGGTTACACACCCTGGTCACCTTTTTCTGCCTGTCACTTCTCAGCCTTCTGCTTCTGATCACCCTCATGCCACTCAGCAGCCAGCTGTGGTTGGTTGGAGTCATTCACAGAGTGTATGGCTTAAGGCTGCTTTACATGAAACCAAGGTTCATTCATGAGTATATTATACAGCATATGACCTCAAATGAAACGTAATTGCATAATTCCAACTACAAAGACAATGTTACTGCTCTCAGCTGTAAATGTATCCATACCACAATGGATGTGATTTCTCTTTAAAAACAATCTTATTTTTTCCCAATCACTTCTGTTGTTTTAGGTTCATTTTCTGACCAAAGTCTCTCTGATTCTGGGGCAACATAAAAGCTGTCGTACCTTCTAGGTGAAGGTTGTTAGGGGTAAATGCAGTACGCAGATTGTGGAGAAAAACTACACAAAAAAGGCAAAGAAAAAGTCCCCCAACTCCTATGCAATTTGTTCATAAAAGCTGCATTTATTTACAGATAATTCTCCTAGATATTATCATAAATCAAAGATCATGTTGCAGAAAACAATGCTTTATGTATTGAAGATATAAATAAAACATCACTTAGGGAGTCCAAGGGTTCATTGTTCTAATGTGATTTTTGGTTAAAAAATAATATTAGTATTAAGTAAGCTAATATTCATCTTGACAAATGGAATGAACTGCAGGACTTACTGTTAAGCAAACTTGTCTTGAAAAGCAACACAACGTTCTTTTATTTTCTGACACTGAGAAATCACTGGGTTATCGTTGCAGATACAATGTTTTTCCACAGTTTAAATTGAGTGCTTTATGAATTTTATATGAGTGTATTCATTTCCATAAAGTCACCTCTGGACTTTTGTTCTGCTGTCAGCGTCTTTGATGTCCAGCTGGATTTCAGCCTCTTGCATAGGAAATTAGTATTTTAACTTGAGCCATAACCAACAATGTTTTGACAATGCTAGTTGTTCATTGAAGCGTTTTAAATGGGGTGAGTGTGAGTCATTTTTTTTGTATACAGTATATGTGTGTTTCGCTTGAAGCTGAGTGTCTGGATTAATTAATTGATAAGCAGCAGAGTCCAGTACATCCCTAATGTCAATGTTGATTACAAAAAAATATATAATATAAAATATATGTAAAAGGTATTATACAACGTATTAATAACATTTTGGCCACTATGTGTCATAATAACCTTACATTTTTTCACAATGACTCAAGTCTATATGTCCCGTTTTGATTAACTCCACATAACACAATCTCATTTAACTAGCTTGTAAGCTTGTTTGCAAAAAAGCACAATGAGCTCAGGTTACACTATAATCAAATCCTTTTTCCTGCAAATCATGTCTCCTTTCTAGAGCTGTGTACTCTGGAAGAGAATGGCTGAATAGATAAGGCTATCAGGACAGTTTTCTTCGTTAAAAGGCCCAATTTGTGAGACAGACTCAACATGATAGATCCGTGTGAATTCAGGCTCCTCATGGTCCCAGGCCAACACATTTATTGTAGAAATGCAATTTAAACAAATCTATATTACTATTTCAAATGCTGATGTTACTGAGCTTCTATAACATTGTTATATCTTACCTTTACAGAAAGCCTCCTTTCATTTTTGCTATGATGAAATCTTCAAAAAGACTATGCCAGATGGCTTCATGTGCCTGGGGCTGGGGCTAATGAGACATTGACAAGTATGACAACTCTGCACACTGTGCCAAAAAAGTAAAAAGTGTAAACTACAGACAACCCTAGTAAGCTTTTAAACATGTTGTACGAGAAGAAAACTGTATATACCAAGCATGCTGGTCCACAGTTAAACATTGGACTTGCAGACATCTGGTTTAGAGTGACATACGTCAGTGTCAACAGAAAGAAACATCAGGATGAATGAATGCCTTTACGCATCTTGCTTTACTCAAGTAAATACGCAATTTAAATACATTGCATTGGTAGACATTTCCACTTTTCTCTGACACAAAACTATTTCAGTACTGTTTCTGCAGAGGCTTACCAAGTTCAATTTCTATCCAACATTTCTAAAACTGATTATTTACTTTCCAGTCGGCACCTCGTGTTTGGCCCTTCATGTGCTCTCATTTTGTGTTTTCGATCCAATACATTTACAGTAGCTTTTATTCTTTCATTCCATATCACTCAACACGCGCCAAGTCGCATACCAATAAGCTATAAAACAAAAACTATAAAAAAAGACATATATTAAAAACATACACATAACTTAAAACAAAAGAAAAAGCATCAGTTAACCAAATGCTTTGCTATAAAGTGTATTTCTAAACAGCAATAATAATTATATTTTACTGTTTGGTCTGATCAGGAAGCTTATCTATTGATTATGGAAAAGTAAGAGAACTATTGATTGTGAATCGCTAACTGTGAACAGGTCATGAAGGCAATGTGATTTGCTTTTTGTATTTTACGCCTTTGACAAACAGGTTCCATCAGGTTAAAGCCATTACTTAAAAATAAAGAAAGCCTGTGTGAGGAGGTCAAGACAGGTGCTATGTGTTCTTTTTATTGTGTCCTTGTCAGCATTCTGGCAGGAGTATTTAGCACAAGCTGTGCTCTGTCTACTGAATGCATTTTGTAACCCAGTGAAAACTGCATTAGACTGTTCAAACAGGAGGAAATAAAAGGACATTTTTAGGCAATCAAAATATTACATTTAACTTGAACTGAAAATACAGAGAGTTCAAATTATAAGTCAGTTCTAATTGTGGAAGTAGCCTAACACAATCTATCCACTTTCTAAAGCATACCCTGCTTATAGTTCATTTTAAGGGACCACCATTTCTATAATTAACATCATTGTGCATTAAAGAAGACTTAGACCATAATCTCATTCACTTGTATGTTAAAAAAGTAAGGTCATTGTCTCATGGACTTCTATGCAATTTAAATTCATTTTGCAACCAGAGGAGTCACTTACTAGAGTCGCTGCTTCAGACTTGGAGGTGCCACTTCAAAAAGTGAATGTTTTGATTTCAACATCTGAATCAAATGAAATAAAATTACAAAAAAAGTTACATTAGCAGTTGCAAAAACGTATTGAGACAGGATTGTAGCCAGACAATAGAAGCTTTAGCTGCCATGTTTTTAATTGATGTGTATGTGCCAAATCAGCTCTCTCATAGAGAGCCAAAAACGTTCCTTCAGGCCACAGAAAGTTGTTATTACAGAATCAATAGGATCACCTGTTTCATTTATGTTTCCAATATTCTACTTCTATCTGTTTCCAAGTGGTGTCAAACACTGAAACAGATGTTCAGTACAGTACTGCTTGGTGATGGATTGGTAATTGTGAGATTTAATGTGGAACATTTTTTTTTCCAAGTTTCCACTTCTCCTTTCAGCCCTGAGAAAAGAGTGTTTAAGAACACAATGCGTTGTATTGTATTTCTAAGGTGTTGAAGTATATTTAAATACATGTCTGTTTATAATATCAAATAAACTGGAACATAGGGCAAAAACAAGTCTTGAAGCTGGTGAGAAACCGTAAAACAACAATTTCTTCTTCTTACATACAGTACTGTACATACATTCCGAATGGTCTCAGCCATTTCCAAATTCAAAATCTATTACAAAAATAATGTCTGCCGTATTCAGCTGAAAATCCATGTACGCTCAGTTTGTTTTTCTCTGTCCCGTCTCTCTGCGTATGCTCAGTTTGCCTTGCATCTGTTCTCTCTCACTCTCAGAATAACACACACACATACATAGAGTGGTACGTGAATGAACACGGGGGGTGGTGGTGGAGGGGGGAATCACTGGTTTATTTTGCTCCATGGTTGACTAATGGCAGGTTTTAAAAACTGAACTAGGGACTTAAAAGATCAGCCTGAAAGCCAACGCCGGGATGACATCATGAACTCTGAAAACATCATGTAGCTAAAAATGAACGTGGGCCTTTGAAGAACAACAGGCTCCAGTACAGATGATTACCTCCCTGCTAGCTGTTATTTAAAGCTAGATTTCTCCAAACCGATGACTCACGGTCAAATAGTAGAAAGATGTGGTTCTCTGTATGAAATCCTGCACAGAGTTTTCCCTCTTTACAGCACAGCAAGGTGTGTAATGGCCTTCAGTAGCCATTTACTTGGGAACAGTGTTAATGAAGAGGTTGTATTTCCTGGGATGGTCATGGTGATCAAGAATAATTAAAACACTTTCCGTTGAAGTACATGTAGGCATTATTCGGTTGGGGTTAAATACAAAAAATTGGTACATTTGAAGGACATCCACATGATTTGTAGTATCTTGATTTACCAACTTCTTAGCAAGGACAAAGGGAGATTTATCAAGGCCTGTCAAAAACGAGTTTTAACCTACTCAACACAGCAGAATCATCCGAAGGAACAGATATACAGTTCTATTGAAAATTGAATGAAGTTCAGATGTTGCTGATCCAAGCACTCAAAGAGGGGCATGGTAGACCTGAATCACAGCTACAGAGACACATTACATGTTACTTGTTAGACGCTTTTATCCAAAGCGACTTACATACTCAATACTGTGGGCAATCCCCACAGGAGCCATTTGGGGTGAAGTGTCTTGCCCAGGGAGACAACGACATGGTGACTGTAGTTGGGTTTGAACCTGTGACCCCCTGATCCCACCACCAAGGCTCTATCCACTGCGCCACACGCACACAAGATGCAAAAGGGAAAAATCAGTGGCCGTTATAAAAGCAAATAAGATAGCAATAAAGCCTTGGGCCAAATCAGTGTAGCTGCGGAAAGGAATTTATTACATACATGTGTTAACACGAGTATAGCCTCTGTTTTGTTGACACGGTTCCTCTGAATGACCTCATTGGTTACTGCCTTGTTTGGGCCTCAGGGAGTTTTACTCTGATTTCTTACAGTCATTGCGAGGTGTAGTAACACCCAACGTGTTTATAGATCCATTAAAGCTTTCTCTACCTTTTCTCATGTCTCTCTCTTGCATACTTGCATCTCAAGCACTTGCCTTTCTGCCTGTACCCTGCAGCAGAGGATCAGGTTGCTCTTGGGTGTTCTCGTTGGTTCTGATCAGACGAGTGAAGGGAACAACCTTATCTTCAACATCTGGTAGCTGCGAGGTGAGGTGTGGCCAATGAGAGACAGCTGTCAGACTCTGACAGCAACAGGCTACTACTAATGTGATAAAAGAAAGGTCTGGTACAGATCACTGATACATCAACAGCCAAGACATGTACACGTCACTCTGACAGAGAAGGAATGGATCTGTATAATATGGCTGAGGTCTCAAAAGGTACTTTTAATGATTTAAACCTGCATCTTTCCTTCTGTTATTATCAACAACAGGTTTGGATGTAGACATATCAAGCTTTAATCAGAGTTACTCCATTGAACTTAAGTGGCAGTGTTCCCTGATGGGAAGCTGGTGAGGGATTGTGCTGTAACAATGCATTGATGAATCAGAACTGGGGTAGGGAAAGGAATGGGAAGTTAGAGATTAAACGGGGCAAAACTCAAATTAACATATACAAACATTTAATTGCCACAGGAACAGTACCCATTTCTCGGAGTAAAGGGATACATGTGCAGTAATAAGTTAACCAACCAACACTTTGAAAATTGACTCAAGCGAAAACAACAAACAACCAACCAACAAACTGACCAACCAAATGAACAAAAAAACGACAACTAAGTGCAACTTGCCTGCAACGTTGAAACTACAGTCTCCATATCTAATAGACTGTAAACAAAGTAAAGAAACAGGAAGAAGGCCGGGTGAGAGTACTATTAGATTTGACAGACAGACAGTGAGAATAGCTCTTTTTCTCCCTAGACTCAGCCTCTCAGAGATGGTTTGGAGATTAGATTACTTCAGCGACCGAACAAGCTCCTTCAGTATCACTCAATTAATTCTATCATGTGATTTTGACACAGGGAAAAGTTGGCATCCAGTCGACTAAATACATGTGGTCTTTTTATTTCAGGCCAACAGTTTCTGCCCACAGAAATGTGGTACAAACAAACAGTTGGAGATAATCATCATTATACTGTAAAGCAGGGGTGGGGAACCTCCGGCCCTCGAGGTAATATATAAACACACGCAAAAAAGAAAAAAATTAAAGAAATCTAGACAGCAAACAAATTAAACAAGCGAGTGCCTGTTTTTCCTAGCCAAGTCCTTGAACACAACACGAGCCTAACGTGTCATCACGTGGTATATGTCTCGCCTGGGGTGCAGTTATGCCGGAGAGCACCCTTTATATATACAGTCGATGAGAGCACCGGAACGTCGCTCCGGCACTTCCAAAAAATGCAGTACCCATAAGGAGCCGTACACATGCCGCAGTTTTTGCGTGGCTGTGTCTTTAGCGATCTGATCATCTGTCATACTGATCATACAGTCAATAACTTTGTTGTTATTAGCATCTGGTTAGCTAGCTATGCTAACGAATATAAGAAGCGTTTTCTACAACCAGTGAGGTAAAGGCACATCTTTATATGATCATTATAGTTATAAAAAAATAAGAGAATAAAGTAAACAGGTATAAAATACTATATGACAGTAAAAAAAAGTTGTTATTAATAAACAAGAATACAGTTTAAAAGGCGAGTGATTTGTCAAATATCCATAAAGAAAAATAAAATCTGTTTACAGTTCCGTTTTATATGGGTGTTGAGAGGTATCCATAGATCTCCTAATGTTGCTCTCAAAGTGCACCAGATTGTTGCTTTTAACTTCAACATTTAAAAAAAAACGTCAGACCCCCCTAGAGGAGGTTACTGTAGGTCCCCCCCACACTTAAATCATGTTCACATGGATAGGAAACTATATACATTTGCACACATGTTGTGTCCAATATCTTTCTGTTTTGGTGGTCATGCCACAACCGTGCATGTGCATGCATGCGTGAGTCATGGTAAGATATCTGGATTAAGAGGTTGCTTTTTCTTTGCACAGCATGAAAGAAAGGAGAAAAAAATGGGCTGTGATTTTAGTATTTTTAAGCAGAGGTCAATCATTTGTACGGCCCTCGGAGGATGTTGGAAACATGTAAATGGCCCTTGAGAGGGAAAAGGTTCCCCACCCCTGCTGTAAAGGTTATTTTGTATAATGGCTGAAATGCAGAGCAATTAAGATAAAAGACATATCATATCTGTGTGTGCATGTGCAAGTGTGTTCTTTTATTGATGTCATAAATATAAAAGGTTTTATGGGTGCAAAAAGCAATGCTGTGCTGAAAAGCTGTAAACAATCTCCAGCCATGACTCAATCATCCTCCTTTCATCTTGGGCCAGACCATTTAATGAATCACACACACACACACACACACACACACACACACACACACACACACACACACACACACACACACACAC
Source organism: Gymnodraco acuticeps (assembly GCF_902827175.1). NCBI lineage: Eukaryota > Metazoa > Chordata > Actinopteri > Perciformes > Bathydraconidae > Gymnodraco > Gymnodraco acuticeps. Next base: position 1,864,375 of record NW_022990271.1, read on the forward strand.
ACACACACACACACACACACACACACACACACACACACACACACACACACACACACACACACACACACAACTTTTAGTCCACTTTGGGACTAACAATAGTTTGTTAGACGTATTACAAACAGTGTTGTAAACATTACAAGTCATGGACTGTTTACTCATTCATGGGATAGTTTGTTGACATTGTATCCGCTTTATCCGGTTCTATCTGTTTCCAAGTGTTTTCCACTGAAACAGATCGTCGAATGACATTCAAATTAGGTTTTTCTGTTTCTACTTCTTCCTTGGAAGTGCATATTTACTGTACATTGTACACACACAGTGTTAGGATACCATTAACAGCATTTAACAGAGATGTTATGTTCTCTGTATTTTATATGTTTGTGTTATGTGTAACGTTGCTGCCTTCTTGGCCAGGTCAGCATTGCAAATGAGATTCTATCTCAATGCTTTTATCTGGTTAAATTAAAAAAATAAAATTTGAAGCTTGTAAATACAAGCATTTGAAGCTTGTATTTATGTTCTCTTTTTGTCACAAATAGCTCACTTTTTTGTCACAAATAGCTCACTTTACAACAAGCTTTGGTACATCCAGCAAAGTTGTCAGCAAATCCCAATAAAAACCAACCAACAATGAAAAATGAATAAATCCACTCCACTGTTGTCCAACAACTATTATAAACATACTTCCTGGCTCTGTTATCTGCAGCCAAAATCACTCTCTAACAAATTCACTATACTCCTGTTACGTAACTTTGCTATACATTAAGGTCCTTACACCCACACCCGCTCCCGAGACCAAATCACTCCCGTCCTCCAGAACCTCCACTGGCTCCCCGTCCGTCAAAGAATCAACTTCAAAGTCCTCCTCATAACTCACAAAGCCCTCAACAATCAGGCCCCCCCCCTACCTCACAGACCTGCTGCACCACCACACCCCTTCCCGCTGCCTCCGCTCATCAGAAGCCAACCTCCTATCCATCCCCACCCTCACCAATCACCGGACCTGGGGGGACAGAGCCTTCTCCGTCGCTGCCCCCTCCCTCTGGAACTCACTCCCCCAACCCATCAGAGACTGCACTGACCTCACCACCTTCAAAACACTCACAAAAACTCACCTCTTCAATCTGGCTTTTAATGTGTGATTGTTTTTGTATTATTTGACTTTAACTATATATGTATTTGTTGTTCCTTTCTGTTCTTTTCACTATATCTGTAAAGCGTCTTTGAGCACCTGTAAAAGCGCTAAAAAAATAAATCTATTATTATTATTATTATTATACATTAAGGTCCTTACCTGTTTTTTTTATAAATGAAAAGCCTTTTTTTTTTTTTTATATACATGTTTTAGGAGGGAATACATGGGCTTGGGGTGAGGGTCATTTGTCAAGTGCCTTAATACAGTCCACAACTATTGGGCTTACAAACATGGGTAAAAAAGGACAACGATGACCAAGTCCATACTTCAATTTAACAAAGTACAGACACAATCAAAGAAGAGGATCTAGTAAATGTTTTGCAACTTGATGGGAAAATGTTACCATTCATCAGAACTGCACCAGAGTGCGAAACAAATAGTACGGCTATCAAAACGAAAAATTAAAATTTCTCCTTAGCTTATGGCCTTGACAAGATGTAATTAATACCAAGTTTGTGATATTCTGCTAACAAACAGACATCACATATTTCCATGTTTTGGAAACGTGTTATTGTTATTTAATTCTGGGTGGTTGTAAGCCTCCTCAAATGAAACAGACCTTGAAACCACAGGAAAGTTGGCTGCTGAGTGTTTCAGCCACAGATAAATATTTTTACTGTAATTCCATCAACCGTCCTCACAACTACAGCTACAGCTCCTCGGTGAAGGGGGGCGAGGGTGTTTGGAGAGGAACAAAGATGAGTTGCAGACCAGTTCAAGATAATTTACAGACAAGCGGGGAGATAAACAAATAAAACCAACAAAAGGATAAACTTATAAAAAGAGGAAAGTTTACTTCTTTGGTCAAATAAGACTAGCTCATTGAGTTGTGTGGTTATGTTTAATTTCACACACTTCGATTAAGAGCCAACAAGGACTTGTAAACAGCAGTCACATGGACAAATATGTTGCTTGTTTATTGGAGGATACTTTGGATGACTATTAGCCTTGTGAGCTGGTGATTACGCCAACGGGAAAGAGAATTCAGTTTTAAATCACAAGTATTTTGCATGTCAACACTAATCTTATCAACACAATGTACAAATCTCAGAGATCTGTAAAACACTAACCCTAACCCAGGGGTCGGCAACCCCTCTTTAAGCTCTTTAACCCCTCTTTAAGCCCTCTGCTCTGGCTCCCTTGAGTTTAGACAAAAATAAGAAGGAAATAAAATAAAAATATTTGCAGGATTATTTATATTTTGTTGCACCAAAACGGTTTTATCCTGCTACGGTCCCGCACCAGCGCCTTTTCTTGCAGGTGAATAACCTGACCCCTGGCTCGATGAGCGAACTATGGATAAATCAAAGAAAATAAAAGTATCGGAGGAAGACAGAGGGTTTAATTCTGCGTGGTTAGAGTTATATGCTTTCACAGCAAACGATGCTGGCTTACCGGTATATTTGATATGTGGAGAGAAGTTGTTAAAGGTGCTGCAGCCTTTATGTGTTGGAGGAAAAACACGGAAGAGGAAGACAGCTGACGGTCTTCAGTCATAATTCAATCAGTTAACTCTTTTTAGGGTGCAGCTATATGTTTTATTTATTTCAAAGTGGGCCCATTTTAATTATATTAATTTTCTTCAAATGTGCAGAGGACTCCCCAAGTGATGTGTTGATTTATTTCAAAGTAGGCATGTGTAATTTTTGTATTCTCCTTATAAGAGTTATTTGTTTATTATTAGAGGTAAACAGTTTTCTATAATGTAATAAATAATAAATGCAAAATAATTTAGTTTCTTGTCTATGATGTAACAATACAACGTTATAAGCTAGCAAGCTATCAAATATGTTTTGCGGCTCCAGACAAAAATTGGTGGAAAAGGTGGAAAAATTGCTCTTTTGGTCAAAAAGGTTGCAGACCCCTGCCCTAACCCATACAGCATAAGTATTGCAAATTACAGGTAAAAAGATAGGACGCCCCCGACTCTCCATCTCAGGATCGGAGTTATTATTTGGACCGCAGCATCGGGCAGATGAATAATCTGATTCATGGTGTGGCCGCCGCAGCTGGCCGTGTAACGGAGCGTCCACACAGCAGCGTGCGTTGACGCTTGGAGGTGGGCGTATCTGAAGCTTGGGGATTTTTTGCGAGCAACGCGACCAACAACCAATCACCTGAATCTCCCGCCCCCGACATACAAGGCAATAGCAATGTTAAAACGAAATAAACTGGATATAAAATCCCCAAACAGGCGAAAACCTACCAGTTTCACCCACTGTCTCTGCCACCTCCCTCCATGCCTCGCTCCTCCGGTTTGTATCCTGGTAGATGAACAGAGACTGATCATACAGCACCGGGTGATTCACTACCGCTATAATGAATTTTCCCTCCATTTTTTGGAATATGAGGAAATGACCTGCGTAGTCTCTCCCAGCATACACGCCGTTTGATTGGCTAGCGCTTGTACTAGCAGATTTGCATAAACGGGATTTCATTGGCTGACGCCTCCGTCGAGGCGTCAAAAGTTGAACATTGCTCAACTTTTGACGCAAGCAACGCCAGCAACGCCAGCAACGCCAGCAACGCCAGCAACGCCAGCAACGCTCCACGTCGCTTTCCAAAATGCAGTTCGGCTAAAAGTGACGTCACCCCATTCAAAGTGAATGGGCAGAAGCGTTGGAAGCTTCAACGCACGCCGCTGTGTGGACGGGCCGTAACCCCTAGTTTCCACCGGGTCCGTCTGCGGCGCGTTGCGGTTGCACCGCGGCGTCCGCAAGGATTGCGGCCACTCTAGTCAATGGGTGCTATTCCACCAGACGCGCCGCGTTACGGCTCAGAAGCGTCCCAGAAGCGTCTCGCCGCTGGGCTCCGCTCGAAATAGGATTGAAGTCTATTTTTCGACGCAACGCAGCCGTAACCCCTAGTTTCCACCGGGTCCGTCTGCGAGAGAATGTCCGGTCCACACCTTTAGTGTATAAAACTCCCCCACTACTTAGACTATTCCTTGCACCCCTCTAGCATAAGCCTGAATGGTCTCAACCATATTGCATCAGTAACGTGCACTTGTTGTTACAGCTGAGCAGGATCAATTTGTGTGTTGTGGACACGACCGGTAGATTTTCGCAATCCGTGTTCTCAACATGCCCACTTTAACATAATTTGTCATGGTCGGGCTAAGGTAGGGCTAAGCCATTTCTTGGTATGGCTGTAGCCTACCCCAGCCATACCCTGGCGCCGCCACTGGGTCAGGTAATGTCGGGCAGGCAGGAAGTGGTACGTTCAGAGCATATATAGCATATATATATATATATATATATATATATATACACACACACAAACTCATTTTGCAGACCCTATCCCTCCGTAGTCGTTCAAGTAGGAGGAGAAATGCCAGCGTTCTCCTCCGGTTTACAGGCACTGTGTAAATTATATATTGTGGTGCCGAGAGACGGGAGTCGGAGGCGGGGTATCAAAGTTACAAGCTCTACTTTTATTTAGCATCGGAACACACATGTAAACAACTTCATGCCCGGGAAGCGAAGACCGGCGGAAACAGGAAGTCCGGCTCACTCAAATGTCCGTGCGGAACAATACCCCAACCCATAGATCCGTGGGTGAATAATGTCAATCACCACACAAGCCCCCCCAGTATTCACCCATAGTCAAAATCCTCGTGCCTGGGAGGAAGTACCACCCGACCCCGGCGCGTACGGACCACAGGGGCCGAGGAGCGCGGGGCCGCAGGCGAGGGCAGGGACGCCAATGAGGGCATCCCCACAGGGTGGGGGGGCGGGCGGCCCCGACGTGGGGGCAGAGCCAACTCCAACGGCCTGGAAATGTCCACGTGAGCAGGCTTAATCCGATCAACGGACACAGTCTCAGGCCTGCCACCAACGTCCACCACCAGGCTCTTGTCCCCGTGACGTATGACCCTGAACGGACCGTCGTAAGGGGGCCGCAGGGGACCGCGGTGGGCGTCGTGGCGAATAAAAACGAAATCGGCCGACCGTAATCCGGGGGACACCCAAAAAGCTGGGTTGCTGTGCTGCGACGTGGGGACGGGCGTGAATGTCCCGGCGGTCTCAAGCAGGGAGGAGCGCTGCCCGGCTGCAGACCAGGGCACAGTGGCGGTGGGAATGAATTCCCCAGGGACCCGTAGCGTCTGACCATAGACGAGCTCTGCCGACGAGGACTGCAGGTCTTCTTTGGGGGCACACCTGAGGCCGAGCATAACCCACGGGAGCTTATCCACCCAGTTGCCGTCTATCAAGCCGGCACGCAGTGACGCCTTCATGGACCGGTGAAACCGCTCACACAATCCGTTAGCCTGGGGGTGATATGCAGTGGTGCGGTGCAGCTTGACCCCCAAACCCACAGCAACGGCGTTCCACAGCTCCGAGGTGAACTGAGAACCGCGGTCAGAGGAGAGGTCAGACGGGGTCCCGAATCGCGCCACCCACGTGCCGATGAAAGCGCGGGCGACGTCGGAAGCTGATGTCGAGGCGAGGGGAACGGCCTCGGGCCAGCAGGTCGTCCTGTCCACCATCGTAAACAGGTAAGTGAAACCGTGAGAGGGGGGAAGCGGACCTACGAGGTCGACATTGACATGGTCAAACCTCCTCTCAGGAACCGCAAAAAGTTCAAAAGGGGCCCTAGTATGGCGGTGGACTTTGGCCCGTTGACAGGCCACGCACGAGTCGACCCAGGACCTCACGTCCTTCTTAAGCCCCTGCCACACGAACTTCTGTGACAACAACTTCACGGACGGCTTCCTACCGGGGTGGGAAAGATTGTGAACCGCCTCAAAAACGGGTCGACGCCAGTCCGCAGGGACCGGCGGTCGAGGCTGGCCCGTGGAGACGTCACACCACAGCTTTGCGCCAGAGTCACCGACCGTGACCTCCTCCAGGCGTAATCCCGTGACCGAGGCCTTGAGGGTCTGGACCCCGTGGTCAGAGGCCTGGTCAGCGCCCATGCGGAGGTAATCGAGGCCCAGCTGCACAGCTCCGATGACCGCTCTGGAGAGGCAGTCCGCGACCACGTTAGCCTTGCCAGCGATGTGTCGTATGTCCGTGGTGTACTCGGAGATGTACGAAAGCTGGCGTTGCTGTCGGGCGGACCACGGCTCAGCCACCTTGGACATGCAGAAGGTCAGTGGCTTGTGATCCACGAACGCCGCAAACTCCCGGCCTTCCAGCAGGAAACTGAAGTGGCGAACCGCCAAATAGAGACCAAGGAGTTCTCTGTCGAAAGCGCTGTACTTGCGCTCCCTGGGAGTCAACTGGCGACTGAAAAAGGCGAGCGGTTGCCAGGCGCCGTCGACCCATTGTTCATGCACCGCGCCCACTGCGTAGTCAGACGCGTCGGTGGTGATAGCGATGGGGGCCCTGTGTGACGGGTGAGCCAACATGGCGGCTTCGCTCAGCAACAAAATACAGCAACACATCTTTGATTCATGTCGTTTATAACTGGGATATTACAATTATTATTAACTTTGTCTGTACAAAGCAGCCTGTCCAGGAAATATGCTCAAATCAACTGAAACTGCGAGCCGGCAGGCAAAACGCTCCGCTTCTGAAATGCTTCTGAAACGCGCCCGGTAGGGTATGACGCCGGAGGAGGCCGGACCAAAACCGCGGCGCAGCCGTTACGCGATGCAGACGGACCCGGTGGAAACTAGGGGTTACCCCTAAATTATACCGGGTCCGTCTGTGCCGTGTTACGGCTGCGCCGTTCACAGAGATCGCAGCCACTCTAGTCAATGGGTGGTATTCCGCTAGACGCGTCGTGTTACGGCTAGAAGCGTCCCAGAAGCATCCCAGAAGCGTCCCAGAAGCGTCCCAGAAGCGTCCCAGAAGCGTCCCAGAAGCGTCCCAGAAGCGTCCCAGAAGCGCCTCAGCGCTGGGCTCCGCTAAAAATAGGATGTAAGTATATTTTCGACGTGAGGCGTTGCATAGCGCCGGGCAGGAAGTGGACCGGTCAGAGCATCCTGTCAATCCCCAAAATAAACTAATTTTGTAGACCCTATCCCTCCGTAGTCTTTCAAGAAATGCCAGCGTTCTCCTCCAGTTTGCAAGCACTGTGTAAATTATATATAGAATAATTATGATGATGAATGCATTTTTTTACCATAAAATACGGCAACACATAATATGATTCATGTCGTTTATAACTGGAATATTACAATTATTATTAACTTTTTCTGTACAAAGTAGCCTGTCCAGGAAATATGCCCAAATCAACAAAAACTGTGAGCCGGCACGCAAGACGCTCCGCTTCTGAAACGCGCCCGGTGGGTTATGACGCTGGAGGAGGTCGGACCAGGGGATAGCCTATGAGTACAACAGACTACTGTTCGGCTATTCCCTATCCCCACGCACATTCAGCAAATGTGTGACCACAGCGCTTCAGCCGCTTCGCGACCATGGCATGAGGGTTTTATTTGATCCCAACGACCTTATATTCATGGCCAGGTCCAGGGAATGGGCAATGTTCCACACAGCCCAATTGATCCTACACCTCACCAAGTTGGGATTTGCAGTCAATTGGAAGAAGAGCAGTCCCATACCCCACCAGCAGGTGGAGTATCTGGGGATTTTGCTTGATGCAGGCAGACTACGGGCCACCCTGTCAGAGAGCAGACAGGCATCCCTGCTTCAGGCAGTTTGCAGACTGCGACGAGGGGCAACGGTGACAGCTTTGACCATCATGCAGACTCTGGGACATGGCGGCTGCTCACCTCGTGGTACCTACCGCTGGGGTACTGCATATGCGTCGCCTGCAGAGGTGGTTTGCCGGCCTTCGTTTAGATCCCAAGACGCATAAACGACGTCTGGTGACCATCCCCCCCTCAGTGGAGGGCAACCTCCGATACTGGGGGTCCCCAAAGCATCTGCGGAGGGGAACTCCACTGGAGCGGATGACCTCAGTGTTCACAGATGCATCCGTGACAGGATGGAGGGGGACCTGCCTAGAGAGAGCTATAGGTGGTGGCTGGCCTCTGACAGAAACTTGGCACGCACATTCAGGTAGGCTCGCCCTAATTGGCCCGCTACGTTTATACAAATTCAGTGTGTGAACGCTCGCGTATCATTGATGAGAGTAGTAGAGGGCTCCGCCTGTGCTTATAGAACTACAATACTTAACCCACCGTTTTAACCTAGAACCTAGACAGATCTTCCAAATTCTCAAGATCTGAGAAAAAGGTACCAGAAATATATAATCATAAAGTGAGGGTAAAAATGTCACCAAAAAAATGTAAGCACACTTTGATTCCAATGCACACAAGCCATGTCATGTCTAAGCTGTTCACAAACTGGTCAAGAAAACTGAAGTACTGGCCTAAGAGACTTCAAAGATCAACAACATGCCCAAAACTTTCTGCCTGGGAACTGTGCCTGTTGCCTTCAATTGCGCTCTCTCTGCCCCCAAAACAGCCTCATGTGTAGTTTGGATTTTATTCGGAAACCCTGCATTCCACTCAGTGAAATTTCACCTTCACTGGTTTTGGCAAGGAGCAGCGCCCTTGTTGGATCAGACCCTGCAGGAGCCTGTAAAGTAAAGGGAATAAATTGGCTGTCATGGCAATGAAAACATTCACCGGTTTTTATGACCTACAAATACACACACAGCGGGTCTGGTCATTGTGATGTGGAAAGCTGACTTAGAAACAGAAGAAACACAAAAACACACAGGGGGAAAGAGAAGAACTCAACAGCTAAATATGTAGTGATTCATTATAATTGGTGCAATTTACTCGCTTAATTACACCTGAGGCATGCTGCTGCCAAAGATGCACAGAAAGCAATCACACATATTTTTCCTTTGATTTACACAATACCGATTCTGTATTTGGACATTATCAGCATTCCATTAATGTGACTCATCTACCATGTCTATGCAAGCCCATTGTTAGCTATTGACGAATTACATCCTAGCTTAGCTTAGCTAACTTGCTGCTTTATGTTTCATGGACAAATATGAATGTGTTATCTGTCTTCTCTAACATTCGGTAAGAATATATGTAATTGTATTTACAACATGTTTGAACTATTCCATTTGAACTTTTAGACCTATGGCCTATTGCTCAGATCAGGACTGGAACTGAAACACTAGAAAAAATGTGTTCAACTTTTACAAGTCGGAAAGAGACTATGATGCTCCTTGACCAGACTTCTTCATTAAAAAGTCAGATATGTTCAGTTCAGAGTGGTTATGCTGCAGCAGCCTGGTTTGTTTTTTAGCTAATCTAATACAAATAAAAAAGCGGCCATGTATTTGCGTAATGTCACTGCGCTCTTTCACGCTGGCGAGGCACATCTCAGAGGGTGCATTGTCATCATTCTTTTTGCCCTTATATGAAGCGGGAATTTTAATTAAAGGAGCTTTTTGCATGTATTTTTTAAAGATACTGTTAAAACCACCCACATTCAGTTCTAGAACTGACAGTCCTGCTGTACCATGAAGACCCTTTTAGTTCGCCCGTAAGACCAAACATCTCTGCATTTTGATATAATGGCAACTATTACTGCTTTCAAAAAGAGAACATGAAAACATGAAACATATTCGGGGCAAAGAAATTACGGCCCAAAATCACACAACATTAAGAGAGCAGTACTCACGTGTAACTGTCATTATGTATGTGACACTTCAATGTTAGTAACATTTGAGTCTCAGAAATGAGCCTTGGCTTTTGTCAAAACAAAATGAAAGCAATCAGAAGACACACAGCAGGTTGTTAGTATGACGCTATTTATAGTTCAATAAACACCAGAATAAAAAATGATTTGATGGTAATAACAACATACTTGCAAGTCTATACCAGATGGAGCACATGCATGTAAACTTAGAGATGTTTCTCTAAATAAACACTACATTCATAATACACTTGAATGGACAATACATTCAAATGACTGTGTAATGTGAAATGTTTTAGTTTTAGCCAATCCACAGAGATGTATCACTATTCTCAGTATTTATTTCATCTCAGAGCTGAGCATTTTAACTTGTTTAAGCCTTTTTTTGGATTTCTGGCTCTGGAAGAAATGCTCTAATTAACTGTGTCTCCAGCAAATATGTTCAGCACAATGCTCTTTACAAAAGGTTTGAGATAAAACCAGAGGAGAGTAAATATGTTAAGCAGGCGTGTGTGATCATTTGTCAGATGTTCTGTTTTCAGAATGTTGGCCAAGAAGTATCTACATCACTGCATACTTAACTATTTTGATGGTTCAAATGTTGTGCTCTGTTCATTATTATTTTACAGCTTATAGCTGAGTGACAGTAAATATTGATACACAAAGTCAGATTGAAGATGTTCTCAACTCCTATTTCTTCAGAATCTAATAAATGATGTTCAATGGTCCTTTTTTGCAATGGAAATTTATTATTTGTATTTCTTCATTTAATTTAATTTTCATTTAAAACATAAATGTGATCATTTTTACTCATAAAAAGCATGCACATGTTTGCCTGTGTAAAGAAAACAAAACAAGCAAACATAATAGAGGCTGTCAACATTTCCGTGTTAGTGACAATCACTCCGATTGACAGCAGCTCAGAGGCAAGCGACCACACTCCATATTGGTATTGATTTTAGCTTAGAAAGGCTGCTGTGTGCAGACGGAGGGATTGGGGGAAGAAACATGGGAGAGATTGTTGATGGGGATGATGATTATGATGGTGGGTAGAGTAAATAAACACAGTGGGGTGATTGGCAGAGGAACAGTCCAGAAGGAGTTGTTTAGTTGAATGTGTACGTATGTTTGAATCCCATACATGCAGCAATTTGTCATGACAACAGGAGGGAATAGTGGTGGGATTGATATTTCAGTGGTTATGTGCTGCTGCTTTCCAGTGAGCCACAGCTTGCCACAATTGCAGTGAATTGATCAATGACAAATAGGGCTGAAAACTGCTCACTAACAATTTTCTTGGTAATCGAAAGGAAACTAATCCAGGAGCCAGATCACTTTTGTGCACCACTATTTTGGTGTTTGAGTGGGATTTTGTGTGTTTTTAGGATGTGCAATGGTTGCTTAACATCCAGTTAAAAGTACTTTTTAAAAAAAATGCTAGACCTGGAGCCCTTCTAAAGTCTCTGCCACAGCTTGAAACTTCCTGCATCCCTCTGGGAGAAGACATTCTGATTCTGTCAACAACGTTGACTCCAACCGGCTTTAATGAGGGCTTGACTCCACCTCCAAAGAGATGAAGCATGCTGGAGGAGAGAAGGGTATCCAGAGACAGAGGAGGAGCAGAAAGATAAAACTGATTCAGAGATTTGGCAAACTAATAAAACAAACACAATCTTTTTGTCAGTTCAGCAATGTCATAGTTACATTATGGCTGTGATTGAGCATGTTTGAGCATGGCTGTAAGGGACAATAATCCCAAAAAAAATATATATCTTGACTACCAAACACATACAAATGTATCCGAGTTTAATTAGATGATCTATTGGAAATGTTTATTCCGATACGTTTGGGTATGAGCAAATACATGCAAAACCTAAAGTTAACACTCCAGCCAAGACTCATGTTTTTTTCAGCCTGTCCTCCTCCAAAAAACGACCAAATACCCTGCTGAAAAAACCAGCATAGACCAGCTTAAGATGGTTGCTGGTTTTAGCTTGTGTTAGGCTGGACAAGAGGTCCAGTTAAACTGGTCTATGCTGGTGAAGCTGGTATTTATGTGTGAAGTTTAGGCCATACTTAATGACAGACCTTTAACCACATCATCTGATGACCCAAATGACATTGAACCACTGACGCCAAATCATCTGCTGTTATTAAAGAAACAGCCATTGCTTCCTCCAAGACTAAGCTGCAAGGATGACTGCTACACATGTCGCAGATGGAAGCAGACGCAGTACATATTCTGCAGACCTGTTCTGGAAAAGGTGGGTGCGTGAGTACCTGCCTGACCTACAGGAGCGTCAAAAATGGACTAAAGTGAAGCAGAATCTAGCACCAGGGCACATTGTCATGATCCTCGGCGACAACGCCCCTCGGAGCTCGTGGCTTCTGGGAAGAGTCGTGCAGACCATCACAGACTCTAAAGGACTGGTTCGTAGAGTACTGGTTAAAACAAAATCCAGTACTTTGGAGAGGCCTGTGGAAAGACTTTGCCTCATTTGTGAATAGCACACTTAATTTTGCAGTAGGGCCCAATGCATTACAGGGCGCTTGTTCATCCCTTTAAAAAAAAAAAAGAAACGTACATAAAATACGTAGATTTAGTTTGTTTTATGGAAAACCTATGTCAAGGAGTGTAGGTGGATTCCTCCCCCGGTATAATTGAGCTATTGTTAGCCATATTTTTGTTTGGAAATGACTCTTGTTATTATTATTAATTATAAGTCTTCCCGGCGCCTTATAATTAGGGGCTGGAATTGTAAGAGCCTTTTAGGCACATTATTTTATGGTAATGAATTTTGGTTTTGTGAGCCAATTGAATATTCTTTAATTTAACTTAAATGAGCTGAACAACTATTAATTATTATTATTATACTGTTTTTGCAACGTGTTATCTTGCTTATGGACAGCTCTAGTTTATGTGTTGTTATTATTTATAGAAAGCAATCGTAGGAGCGTGCTCAGGGTATAAATGACGCTGCCAGCATGTCACAGCATGGAAGTCTGAGAGGAAGTTGGAAAAAGTTTTTGACCGCACACATCCGTATGACCGAGGGATCTTGTTTGTTTATTTGTTTAAATACCGTGCAAATGTTGCACGTCGGCCGCCAGCTGATCTATTGAACCTCTCAATAAAGCACCTGAATGGAACGAGCAAGGTATCTGATTTCTTGAATATACGCGAGTCAATACTCGAACTCGCCTCCTAGACTAAGTGGCCATTCATTTTCTTTTGGACAATTGGCCACTACACTGGTCTACCAGCCATCTTGCTGGTGAAACTGGAACAGACAGACAGAGAGGGCGGGACACGGGGTAATGGCGAGACGGCAGTGGTTGAAACAAAGCGGTATAAAACATGGTTTTGAATGGCGCTAATGGTCGGGGAGTGAAGATCAGTTGAGCGTTTCTGTGACTCCGGCCAGCTAGTTGGATCATCTCCAGCAATTCCGTGACCGTGGAGAGCGCAGAGCGGACGTTTGTTTCTCAGTGGATTTGTAATCTATGAAGGGTTTAATATGTTTTTAGCCCCCATGCCCCTCGCAGAAATGCGGGCAACATTTTTTAGAGCCCTAAATCCAAAATGGCTGACATCAACATAGGTTGAAAATGAGATTTTCAATGTTTTTGCCTACAATGTTGTTCAATAAATGGTTTATGGCACTTTCTGGGTCGAGGAATTCAAATTTGATGTTGTTTTGATGATTTTACCTATTTTTGACCTTCAAATCCAAGATGGCCGCCAATTTTTCAGCTCCAAAAGGTCGATTTTTCAACGTTGTCTTAGAGCCTTCATATTGTGCTCTAATGAAAGCTATGCTCATGCTGAGTTGAGTTATAAACAGTAAAATAACAATAAGTACACAGAGGTCTTCTCAGAGGTAAAAAAGGTCAACATTTTCGGCTGATGAGAAACAAACCGTTGCTCTCTATGCTCACAAATATCTCATTATGTTCACTAATTTATGAATGAATTCAGTTGAATTGATGACAAATGTGTTTAATAGAATACAAGGTATTACACAAGTAATTTAACAAGGCATTTAACTTGTTAAGCCCGAGAGGCCCCTAATCCGGGGCCTACGGGGTGTTTTTTCACGAAACTGTGTCTCAGGGCTTCTTAATATTTAAAAACCTATTAATGTGTCATACCCATTTAATGGGAAGAAACTCAGCTAACAGACAATACGAACCATTTTTACCAAAACAAAAGTCTCACAAGAAGCGTCTAAATGAGCCCTGAGCGAAAACATTCTAACGCACTTAGCACAGAACTCAATGGCATTAAATAGACCCTCCAGAAAAACGCGGGCAAAAATCCTTGATTATGTGGGCTAAAATTCTGCGATCACAGAATCCCGTTTTTCTGGAGGGTCTAATTAAAACGATAAAAACGATTTCATATTAGCTACTAATGATAGCCACCAGAGTGTATCGCAGCTTCCGATTCCGGGGCATTCTGGCTGCGCATCACTCATTCACCAATGGGTAATGTTTAGATGGATTTTAGGAACTTCCCCTCGATTCTATTGGCTCTAACGGTTAAAAAGAGATGTCAATCATCAAAATCGAACGAGGGGGGCCAGAAATATGGAAAATGCACTCAAATGACACCAGAAGTGGGTTTTTTTCTTCTAAATCTCTCTAAAAAAGTCAAATTTCACTTTTTTTGCATCAATCTTGATACAGGGTACTTATTATACACTGAACAAAAATATAAATGCAACACTTTTGTTTTTGCTCCCATTTTTCATGAGATGAACTCAAAGATCTAAAACATTTTATAACCATTTCTCTCAAATATTGTTCACAAATCTGAAAACAATCTGTGATAGTGAGCACTTCTCCTTTGCAGAGATAATCCATCCCACCTCACAGGTGTGGCATATCAAGATGCTGATTAAACAGCATGATTATTGCACAGGTGTGCCTTAGGCTGGCCACAATAAAAGGGAACTCTAAAATGTTCAGTTTGATCACACAGCACAATGCCACAGATGTCGCAAGTTTTGAGGGAGCGTGCAATTGGCATGCTGACAGCAGGAATGTCCACCAGAGCTGTTGCCTGTGAATTGAATGTTCATTTCTCTACCATAAGCCATCTCCAAAGGCGTATCAGAGAATTTGGCAGTACATTCAACCGGCCTCACAACCGCAGACCACGTGTAACCACACCAGCCCAGGAACTCCACATCCAGCATGTTCACCTCCAAGATCGTCTGAGACCAGCCACTCGGACAGCTGCTGCAACAATCGGTTTGCATAACCAAAGAATTTCTGCACAAACTGTCAGAAGCCGTCTCAGGGAAGCTCATCTGCATGCTCGTCGTCCTCATCGGGGTCTCGACCTGACTCCGGTTCGTCGTCGTAACCGACTTGAGTGGGCAAATGCTAACATTCGATGGCGTCTGGCACGTTGGAGAGGTGTTCTCTTCACGGATGAATCCCGGTTTTCACTGTTCAGGGCAGATGGCAGACAGCGTGTGTGGCGTTGTGTGGGTGAGCGGTTTTCTGATGTCAATGTTGTGAATCGAGTGGCCCATGGTGGTGGTGGGGTTATGGTATGGGCAGGCGTATGTTATGTACGACGAACACAGGTGCATTTTATTGATGGCATTGTGAATGCACAGAGATACCGTGACGAGATCCTGAGGCCCATTGTTGTACCATTCATCCACGACCATCCAAGACCACCATTGAGCATGTTTGGGATGCTCTGGATCAGCATATACAACAGCGTGTTCCAGTTCCTGCCAATATCCAGCAACCTCGCACAGCCATTGAAGAGGAGTGGACCAACATTCCACAGGCCACAATCAACAACCTGATCAACTCTATGCGAAGGAGATGTGTTGCACTGCGTGAGGCAAATGGTGGTCACCAGATACTGACTGGTTTTCGGACCCCCCCAGACCCCCCCAATAAAGCAAAACTGCACGTTTCAGAGTGGCCTTTTATTGTGGCCAACCTAAGGCACACCTGTGCAATAATCATGCTGTCTAATCAGCATCTTGATATGCCACACCTGTGAGGTGGGATGGATTATCTCTGCAAAGGAGAAGTGCTCACTATCACAGATTTTTTCAGATTTGTGAACAATATTTGAGAGAAATGGTTATTTTGTGTATATAGAAAATGTTTTAGATCTTTGAGTTCATCTCAAGAAAAATGGGAGCAAAAACAAAAGTGTTGCATTTATATTTTTGCTCAGTGTATGTTATAGTTTGGATTCCTAAAGCCTTTAGTCTACTATCCCATCATTCAAGGGTGGTTTTCACTATAAGTAATTTTTTACTTTTTCTTTAAAATAAAAAAATCTATATTGATTCTGACTTTTCTACATCCAACTCACAGGTTTATCATTGCTTTGAGAAAAAAGATGATTAATTTACCCCTTTTAGAAGTGTAGTTATTTGTTCTGGGAATGTCATTTTCGAGCCTGAGACCTGAAAAACAGGCTCAGGGCTTAACAGGTTAAATTGAATTTACAACATTACAATAGACCGCTACTCTTCATCTGAATCTGTTGAACCTCCGCTCTCCATGGCCACGGAATTGCTGGAGATGACCGAACTAATGCAGGGTTGCCAACTTTGGGTACCTGGCTGGAGTGAGATTTTGATATCATGGGTTTAATTACACATATGCGCACTAAACGACTGCTATCGTGTCAGTAGCGGGACCTTAGCATATATATAGAATATATATACAATATATACAAATACACAATATTGGACACAGACTATAAAGGGCACACAGTTTAATTCACTAATGAAAGTCAAACACATGTTTGTTTCCACTGTTTTATTGTGTGCATAGGCCTGTCGCGATAAGCAATTAATTGACTTATCGTACGATAAATAAAAATAAACTCCATAACTTTTCTGACCTCGATACATTTACATTTACATGAGGATGTGACTAGCAGTTTGAAAGGATGTACTTGAATTATTATTATATATTATCATTATGTCAGTGGTCTAAAATGGTCATACAACGGTGCCGACAATATTATCGTTTATCGCAATCATTTCCGGGAAAATGTATCCAACAAAATTAATTATCGTGAGAGGCCTATATATACATGAAACACACACACACAAACAAATCTACAGACTTACTCCAAACTGCCAAATATATGAATTAACACACACTCACTCTCATACACTCTTTGACTCTATTTTGGCCTAGTAGAACAATAAGCAGCAGACTTTTACTTTTTATCATTTCTACTGGATCTTAGATCTGCGCATGCGCAATACGGGTCGGGGATTGACCAACCGGCTCCCACTGCTCTGCTGTCTGTTAACGTTGTTAAGAGTGGTGGGGGCGGGGAGGGAGCGGGGAGGGAGCGGATCGACAGCTTGAGCAGTTGTCAACTCAACATTGTAAATAACCAACCAAAAACGATCGCCGGTTCATCTTGTTTTTGGCGTGAGAATAGTTTGGGCAGCGTGAGAATAGTTTGGGCAGCGTGAGAGCGTGAGATTGAGAGTGAAAGCGTGTGTCACACGCCAGATGCGTGAGAGTTGGCAACCCTGACTAATGGGCCAAACTCTCACGGAAACACTTTCCAGGAAGACTTAACAGAAGCTTTTATTTCAGGAATCCATCACACAGGCAGGAAAACACAGAGACAGGAAGTAAAAATACCCCAGAAAATGTGTATGGTGCATGCATGGTGGGGATATGAAGCACCCGAATAAAGTGTGGGGTACACTGTTCAGACTCAACACCCACTCTGCATGGCGCTCTTTCTAGCGCCACCCAGTCCTAATAGAAGATGTGGACCTGAGGGATCGCCTGACACGGCTCATCGAGTCAACGTCTGATCCTTTCGCAAATTATGTAATGTACCACCATGCTTGATGGAGGAAGTACGTCAACCACACACACTTCAAGCCAGATGATGCAATGCATCTTCAGAATGTGTCTCTCTAGAGGCAAGGAATTTGTTCTTTAGACACGTGGATTCCATCATCTTCACTGAGCGAGAGATCCGTTCACTGCAGTCTATTTTAGCAGAATACAAACGCACTGTCTGTGACTATGGCTATGAAGTGGGTGATGTCAAATCGTCGTATGTCAAGGGCCTGCTCATTAATGAGTATCAAGAGACAAAAGGCTTCAAAGAGAGAAATCAAATGAACAAGAGACAGTGGGTCTATGATGTTGGGGGAGGAGGTGACTACATTGAGGCTGCTATCTCATCAGTGATGAGCAGCTGCCCGAGAACCTGGCACAGCAGTTATCTAAGAAGATCAAAGACACAACTACTGTCCCTTGACCACCTCGCATTGATCATTTCGAGGAAGGCAAAGAGGTGTGCAAGTTGCTGTTGAGGCTTTTGACCTGGCTAAAACAGCCTGAGAGAATAACTGCTGACATTAGCCCTGCCACACTCAGTCTGGCCTCCATGATCACCTACCATATTACAGGACAGTGCGCTACCACTGCTATTAACATGGGCGTCAATGTCCATGGCATGACGAGGAGTAAAGATCTGGTAGAAACTCTGCACAAGAGTGATGTCAGCATCAGCTATACAGACACACTTCTCCTCTATGACCACTGGGCTCTGATGGATCGTGAGGCCTCAGCAACCTGCCCACAGGAGATTGCAGACAGCAAGCCAGCCATTGTGATCATCGACAACGATGACTTCAAGATTTATACCATGACAGGCAACTCAACTGGAGCCCATCGAACAAATGTTATGTTCGTGCAGCCAGAGAGCTATGAAATGAAGCCAGATGAAGAGCCTGCTGTAAGGCTCATCAAGAAGAAATACATCTCTGCACAGCTGAAGCAAAAGTGCATAGAGCTGACAAATGTTCACCAGTACAGATGCCCCCCTGGCAGCAAGAGTGAGCCACCAGCTCGTACCAGGGTAGATCCACCAGTGAACGGCACAGTTCTGCAGTTCTCGCGTAGACAATAATGGTACAAGACCACCACCTCATGAGCAGCAAGTTCCGGCATACAGTGGTGCCCAGTCCTGCCGTCATACACCGCCCAACAAGAGCAAGCCTTACTACCACACAACATACAATGAACCTCCAAGCAAGTCAGTGGTGTATGACATCATGGTGAAACTAGTGGAAGCCATGCACAAGAAGAATATTCCATTATCTTTTCTCGTTGGTGACTTGCCCACCTACAAGACAATCGTTCAGCTGAAGGCGGATAATCCGGAATTGTACAAGGACCTCATCCCAATTCTTGGTAATTTCCATCAGCAGATGTCCTACATCTATGCTATCTACAACAGATTCAAGGGATCTGGCATGGCAGACACTCTGGTCACAGCAGGGGTAATAATGGAGGGGTCTGTTGAACAAGCACTATGAGGGAAGCACAACAGGCGGGGTGGGCGCTGCATCCTGCTCTGGAGAGAAGTTCTGATCCAGCAAGGACTGACAAATATTCTGGAGCATGAGGAATTATCAGAGAACATAAAGGAGAACCTCCACACTCTGCGCAATGCCCTCACTGACACTCGGGAGGCTCTACAGGCAGCTCACATTAATCTTGAGAATGATGATGGCATGAAGGATCTGATCACCAGAGTTTATGAGACACCTGGCACAGACATGGGAGACTTCTGGATCTCATTCATGGTGATGTCTGACCCTCTTGTACAAAATATTGATGTTCTCAACAACAAGGAATGCAAACAATTTTGCAAGGGTAAAGGCTGCTTTGAAGCGGAACCTCAAGTGCCAGCGTCGCCATAGGAAGCATGTTGAATACCAGCCAGCGAGGATGAGCAGGCAGTTCAGGACCTGCAGGCATGCATGAAGGGTTTTGACGCTGAGCCCTTTGACATCTCCTCACCTAAACTGAGGTCACTACAGTCTGGCCTGGTTGCCTCACCGGAGTTAGTGCATGACCTCGAG
Organism: Gymnodraco acuticeps; assembly: GCF_902827175.1. Taxonomy (NCBI): domain Eukaryota; kingdom Metazoa; phylum Chordata; class Actinopteri; order Perciformes; family Bathydraconidae; genus Gymnodraco; species Gymnodraco acuticeps. The sequence continues at coordinate 1,884,048 of NW_022990271.1, forward strand.
ACCGCACTTCCACATGGCCAAGCTCAAGCTGCAACCCTCATGCAAAAGCGAGTGTTCAACAAGATCAAGCCTCTCACTGCAATTGTCCACAGGAACAAGAAGCTGAGTTTTGCTAGTGAAAGGATCTGTGCTCATCATCAGGTCTGATCCAACTTGAGTCAGCCCTTGAGGGGAGAGTGACTGAGGAGTGTCTTTCACTCTACAACGTAGATGGGTCAATGCGCAAGACTGTTAAGAGCAAGTTGTTAAAGCTCTTCAACCTAGACCCAGTTATTGAGGATCCACGAGACCACTGCAGCCTTGTGGACATGGGGCTGATCTGGCGGCTTGCCACCCCCACACCTGAAGATCGTGAGGCCAGGAAGTGTGACGGCTCAGAGTACCTCTGGAGTGATTACCTTGAAAGAATCTGTGCAATCATCTTCTCACGCCACGCTAATGCAAGCCACATCATCCTTGTCAACGATAAGAATGACCTTCCTCATTGGACCATCATGTAGAAAGGACAAATTATATTGCATATTGCCAGCTGCATTACAATCTGCTTGAGCATCCCTCTCCCATTGGTCATGGGAACTTGTGAATGGGAAGTGCCGACCAGTGCGTCACAACCTTCCCCCTTTGCCCCAGCAGCTCACACGTACTGACTTTTCTGATGAGAGTAGCGATGATGAGATGAGTGAGTGTGGAGGTTCAACAGATTCAGATGAAGAGTAGCGGTCTATTGTAATGTTGTAAATTCAATTTAAATGCCTTAAATTACTTACTTGTAATACCTTGTATTCTATTAAACACATTTGTCATCAAATTCAACTGAATTCATAAATTAGTGACCATAATGAGACATGTGAGCATAGAGAGCTACGGTTTGTTTCTCATCAGCCATAAATGTTGACCTTTTTTACCTCTGAGATGACCTCTGTGTACTTACTTGTTGTTTTACTGTTTATAACTCAACTCAGTATGAGCATAGCTTTCATTAGAGCCTAATATGAAGGCTCTACGACAACGTTGAAAAATCGACCTCTTGGAGCTGAACGTTACGTTAACTTAACTTTAACTTTGCTAGGAGGCTATTGTTACTTCCCTTAACAAGAGCTAGCTGTCTTAGCTAACAACAGTTAGCAGCTAACGTTTTCTGCAGTTTGTGTTTCCCTTGAAAAACGTGATGTAGTTATTTAAGGTTAAGTTAACTTAACGTTATCTTACAAGTTGAGAGAGTTAAGTTTTGTTTAAAATCGTCAATGTAATGCAAGTTAGAGGTTTTGTGTTGAACATGAAGTTAGATAACTGTAGCTCACTCTACCAAAGGTTGGCATATTAAGCTGTTCTTTCTGTGGCAGCTCGCTTAATACAAAGAGGGTGCTTCATTGTAAACTTTTCTTACAAATGTGTGTTAATCTAAAAATTGTAGGGACAGTTTTTTCTACTCAATGATACAGACCATTGTTGAGGCGATGCAAAACATGCTGTAAATGAGTTGGGTCCGACATGTAGCCTACTTTGAGTAGGCCTAATGTTACTTTGCTGCTAAAAAATGAAACATTATCAGATGAGGACATCACCAAAGTGTGTGAGTCTTTCAGGGGATTTGATGTATGTACACACTGCTCTGGTATTAATTAAAAATATAATTGTAAAATGTAAGTCTCGCTCTTGTCATTGTTCAGGCTTTGCATTTTAACTCCTATGACTGGTTGCGGACTTGAAGGGAACGACTTCCTGGCCTTCCTGACATCCAGGAAAAAGGTGAGATTCTAATCCATTTCAATGCCAAAAGCAAGTTATTGTTTTAACTTTTTTTAATATGATATTTTGGGGAATTTCAGTTGTATTGGACAGTAGAGATCTACTGGAAACAGTGGAGAGAGAGGAGATGATATGCAGCAAAAGGCCCAGCCGGATGGTTGCTGCTCTGTGTGGAACGTGTTCTATCAGGTAAAGCACTTTGGTACCCAGTTATTTATGGTATTGAGATTGAATTTAGCCTTTGGAATGTAATTTCCAACAGTGCATTGTAAAGACTGAAAAAACAGGCTCGGGGCTTAACAGGTTAAAGCTTGACATAATAATAATAATAATAATAATAATAATAATAATAATAATGATAATAATGCATTTTATTTATATAGCGCTTTTCACAACTCAAAGACGCTTTACAGTATGAGGGAGGGTAGACAAACAAGGACAGGCAAACAAGTAAGTAAAAAATAAAAAGGCAGTCAATAAGAAGTTGATTGAGAGGGGGGGGGCTTATGGGTAGACAGAGTTGAAAAGATGTGTTTTGAGGCGGGACTGAAAGACTGTGAGGGACTCAGAGTCACGGAGATCTTGGGGGAGGGAATTCCAGAGCCTAGGAGCTGCCACTGAGAAGGCTCTGTCCCCAAAGCTGCAGAGTGTGGATGTGGGAATGGATAAGAGTCTGGCTGCGGTGGATCTGAGGGACCGTGGGGGTTGATAAGGGGTGAGAAGGTTTGTGAGATAAGGGGGGGGCCAGATGGTGGAGTGCTTTGTAGGTGAGGACCAGAATGTTGTAGTTGATGCGATGGGAGACAGGAAGCCAGTGGAGGTCTTTGTGAACTGGGGTGATGTGATGCCATGATTTGGTATGCGTGAGGAGACGTGCAGCTGCATTTTGAACCCGTTGGAGTCTGTTGAGTCTGACATGATTTGGTCTTTTACTTAAGAGGATGTTTGTCCTACTATGTTGTCTTAATTCCTTATCTTTCTTTCAGGTGTAACATACCAATGGTTGTACATGACATAGACCTCCTTGACCTCGTTGCTGTCCTACTAGTCAACCCTTCTGATCAGAGCCTTTCCTAAATAATGGTAAGTTGTTTTACAGTTCAGTGTACGTTAATTTAGCAACTTAATGCTTTACCGCTGTTGAATAAACCCTATATTGCTAGTGATTTTATTTAAACTATGATTTGCAATCTTTTTGATTCTAATTCCAATAATCTTTTTGGTATAATTGTAAAACACATCTTAACAATCAATAAAACAAATCATCCAACACAAAATAGAAGAAATCTGGACCTATTCTATTTCTTTTTATACAACAGCATCTATTGGGACTGCTCATTGATGTCATCAAGACAACAAGTCCTCCAACTCATACGACCACATAGGTCGATTGTTCAAGCGCTTATTACGACCTATAATCACGTTTCAAAGTTTTCGACCTCTAGTGCTCTAGTGATTCTAAAAGTACAATATACACTTCTCGCTAGAAATCTAATCAAAAAGCATTTTAATGGCCAAACTATTTTACAGAGAGAGTTATTTGTGAATATACGACCCACCGGAGCGTTTGCAGTCAACGGGAGCACTAGAGGTCGAAAACTTTAAACGTGATTATAGGTCATAATAAGCGCTTGAACAATCGACCATATTTGGTCGTAATAAGCGCTTGAACAATCGACCTATTTGGTCGTGTGAGTTGGAGGACTTGTTGTTTTTTTTGTTACACTAAAACGAAACAAAATGAAAGAAGCGTCTTTACAAAAATAAATCCAGAGCTCATAGTGAGTGAGTGAGAAATTGATTTTAGTTTGACTGGCAGAAGCTTATTGAACCATGAAACCTTCCACTGAGTTTTATCTCATCTTCCATTACTGACCTCAAATGTTCTCCTGAAAATACTTTTACGGTTACGATGTATAGGTGTTTTACCGCAAGTGCCGAAAAAAGTTATTACGATTCAAATTATTCATTAAAAATGACAAAGCTGCCTTCTGCCTAACCTATTCATTGTTATGCATTTGTAATTTTAAGTTGTGTGAGCAGGCCTTTTCCTGCTCACTTCCTTAAATTCCTGACAACAGTTATATGGGTGTAATGCAAGAAGGCTGTGGAGTCGCTGAATTTGGGAATTGACTTGGAGTTGAACACTGTGGTCTCCAACTTGAGGTTTAGTGGCTCGTCTGCAGTGACGGTGCACAGAGAAGCCTCTATCTCTCTCAAACTTCCACCTCCCACGTTACCAATTACTTTTTTCTTCCTGTTCACCTGTTTTTTCTCTCCCACCATAACTCCCACAGTGTCTCGCTTCTGTCTCCAGTAGCACAGCACTGCAACACTTCATTAGCTTCCATCATTCAAGGCAGCGACAAACCTACAGGTATGGAGACAATGTGACAATGTGTGAAATATATTTCATGATGTGTGGCAACAATTACACCAAGCAAAACCACTAGTGTGCGGTCTATATTTAACTTTTCCTAAACAGGCGGACAGGATGTAATAATAATATGCCCCTTTGTTTTGCTTGATTTCCTTTACTGTTCTGGTTTTACTGCCGTATCGTGGGATTAATCATCTTTAATACCTTACAGGTGTGTCCTGATTGGATCTATAAATCCAAATGTACAGTGCATGTAGATTTAGACACACTTGCATGCTAGCTGATGCATGCCACAACAGGAAATCATATGAGAGGGATGAAAGTGGCAGGGAGCAGTGTGGGACTGTGACGGATCGAAGGCATGCTGAAGAAAGACAATATAGGAAGGGGGGGATGTGTCAGGGATCAGAAACCAACTTAATATGGGAATTATTTCTGCCTGAGGCTTATTTATTTTACGAAAACACATGTATCTGTGTATAAAGGGGTCAACAGTTGTCCCGGGTTCAACTCAGATCGTGCTGCTGAACCTACAAGAAGGGCTGTTTCCATTCTCTGCCTTTACCATGTGGTTCTAGGGAAGCTGCTTATTTTTTTAGCTCACATGCTGAAAAGTACAGAGGGCAGGAGAACAGAGCACAAGTCTTTTTCTTTTCTGTTTGGTTTGAGTTAGCTGGGCCAGAGATTGAAGCAGAGATACAAAAATAAAATACATTTCCTCTGGGTTTGCAGATAATTGGTTTTAATCTTTGCTCTGGCTCTCCCCCTTCCCCCCTCCATCAAAGTAAATCAGAGTAATTAGATCAATATTTTTGACTGTGAACGATCGTCTTTCAAATCTTAGCCAAAAAACGACCCGGCCTAATCTTAAGAACAGTTTTCTTGTTTATTAATTATCAATAAGACCCAGACTTCAAGGATACATGGGAAGCTATTTTGATTTCTTTGTACAGGCAGAGTGTGTCCATATTGACAGAAACCACAAGGACACTGTGTCCAGTTTATAATTGTCTGTCGAATATGATCAAAGGATTTAATGACTGCCGTTTTTGTGTTATTTTTATGTGGGAACACAGCAAAAGATCAATACATAACGAGTTTGAACCACTCACAAAACTACAATTATTTGGATTTCTAAAGTCATAGCTGTCAAACAGAAAAGCAATTAATGTGTAGAACAGTTGGACATATTTTACTGTGTGTGCATGCTGTGAATTGAATGGTATACTCTTGTAATCTACTATGGTTTGTCAATGTTTCCTTTCTGTCCATATCATAGAGAACACTTTCACTCAGCTGCCAGTTAATTTGGCATTTTAAATTAATATTGCATCCTTCTTATATCAAGAAAAGTAAACTAAAATGTTTATTTTAAAACAACACTAAGAATAATTAACATATTCACGATTTCCTGTTGGTGGTGAATATGGTCATGTTTTGCATTACGATTCATCCTTCAAGGACCATGAATGTGTGTTTGAATGACCAACCACAAAATGAAGATGACAAGTAAAATCTGAGAAATTTGGATTTCCTTTGATTAAAGATCAAACTCAAGAAACCACGAACATCCCTGTGACTTTAAAACTTAAAGGATAGAAAATATTCCATTGCTCTTTGGTCTTCCTGTTCACCTCATTTTTCTTTTTCTTTCCCTTCCTCTGTCTCTCCAGCCCTTGTCAGCTTATGAGGACATGCAGATGACTCGTGATGAATAGTGATGAGCATATGGGACAAATATGTATGTGTGTTCATGTGGATAGTTGTCAATGCTAGAGCCCTTCTTAGTCTCTGTCCCAGCTTTAAACTTCCCGCATACCTCTGGGAGAAGACATCCTGATTCTGTCAACAACGACTCCGACCGGCTTTACTGAGGGCTTGACTCCACCTCCAAAGAGAGGAAGCATGCTGGAGGAGAGAAGGGTATCCAGAGACAGAGGAGGAGCAGAAATATAAACTGATTCAGAGATTTGGCAAACTAATAAAAGAAACACTATTAGTTAGAGAGTCTGTCGAGAGTAGAAAAATATTCTATCTACTCTCCTAGTTCCACTGACCGTATAACACACTGTTCGTTATCAACCCTCATAAACAATCAGTGTTTTGTTTCCCAATAAGATGTTTAACGCTGCTATGGGTTTCAGTAAACAGTGTCAGTGTGGCACTCCACTGATAAACAAACATCTGCGAAGCTCTTTTTGGTCCAAACATTTCGTTTTAAGCATAGCAATACCTTATAAAGTCTTGTCTGTGAGTAGATGACATTAACAGCCCAAGTGCAGCTGGTGGGTTTTTTGTAACTCTGTGTAGGATGTAAAGTGTATCAAGGCGTGTAGGTGGCTTGGGGGAGAGGCCTAAAAAGGACAGGCTGCGAGTGTTGCCAACTTGGTGACTTGTTTGCTAAATTAAGTGACTTTTGCTGCTAGCTAGTCAAAATAAATGCCAACATTAAGCTGGGAATTTCCATTTTTTAAATCTAGCTTACTGTTACCTTCTTACAATATACAATGTATAAGAATTCAAGATGGAGTAACAGTTTTAGAACATTTTATATTTCTGTATAACTGTAGGGTTAGAGTTATTCAATAGTGTGTCAAAGGGATGGGACCAAGGATGGATCCTTGTGGAACTCCAGTGGAGATATGAAATGGTTAAACCATACACCCCAGCACGTGCATTCCGCTCTGCATCAGCCAAACGGCTCGCTGCACCGGCAGTGTGAGAGGGACCCAAGTTCCCATCAGCAAAAACACGTCGGTTTGCTATCCTGGCTCCAAAATGGTGGAATGAGCTCCCCATTGACATCAGAAAGCCTACACATCTTCCGGCGCAGACTGAAAACTCATCTCTTTCGACTCCAATTCGAGCAATACAATTACTAACAAAGCACTTATATACTAATAAAGGACTGGCTTATCTAAAGCCAGTTGAGTAGCAGTTGAAATGTTTTGGCTCTATGAAACCTGATGTACTTATATGATTCTGTTTTCTTCAAGTTTGTATCTTCTTGGTCGAATGCACTTCAATCAATCAATGTTTATTTATATAGCCCAATATCACAAATGTTACATTTGTCTCAGTGGTCTTCACAGTTTGTACAGAATATCAGTATGACAATACGACACCCTCTGTCCAAGACCCTCACATGATCGTACAAGGAAAAACTTCCGGAGAAAACCCACAGTTTAAAGGGAAAAATGGGAGAAACCTCAGGGAGAGCAACAGAGGAGGGATCCCTCTCCCAGGACGGACAGACGTGCAATAGATGCCGTGTGTAAATTGAAAAGATAATACATTTGCAACATAGGTAGTCCAAATGTTTGGAAATGCATGTGTGTATAATAGGAAGATGAATCCACGAGGATATCCATCCAGGACCACAGCCACGACTCAAGATCCAGGGCTCGCGATGCAGGACACAGGACCGCAGGATCATCCATGACTCCGGATCCCAGCGTATATAGCATGGGCGTAGGAAGCATCCTGAATGTGGGGGGGACATTTTGAACGGGGCGTGTGGGGGTCCTCCCCCACGAAAAAAAATTGATTTCCTGTATTCTGGTGCATATTAGGTGGTTTGATACTTTTATGTGGCTATACTAGCATGAGGAAAATGATGGGTACATTACATTTTTGTAATTTCATTCTTCAAGAAAGGAAACATATTTGATTATTAATTCAGAGCTGTCTTTGAATTAATAAAAAGCAGTTTAAATGCCCATTTTTTGTACATTTATATACAACAATACATATTTGTGAGTGCATTGAGAGATATTGTTGTGGATAGTCATTTATATATACATCGCAAAATACATTTGTGAATCCTTCTGTGAGCATTTATTAATATTGAGACTGATCTGACTCCATACAGATGTTAAGTTCACCTAGGAATGGTATCATTGACTTGTTCAAATAAATGTTGCTCTTCTGTCTATATTGGTCACATGATGCCCCTTGACTGAAATGTTTCCTGTTCAATATCCCCACTGATTTCCTTAAAATTCTGGGATGAGAGTCCACATCACAATTGACTCTAAACTGTCATTTCCCTTTCATCTCTCACCTCAGCAACGGACCTCTCTCCACTGTCCCTGTGTTCTGCCTCTGACTCATTCTCAAGCGCCTAGATGTCAAGAGAGGTGGTGAAGTGATCATTATGTATTGAGCAGTATACTCTTTCACATTGAACCATAACAAGTCTAGTGAATGTAAATACAACTGACTCTAAAGTAAGTCCCAGTCTGTGACATTGGACATTTTGAAGACTCAAAGTCCCAAGCAGTAGGTAGAATATTAGCTAGTCTATGTAATGTGCACAGAAAATAAACAGTTAACTGAATACTGGGATGGAAATGGCCTATAAGCACTCAGTAAAATATAAACACACACAAAGAGCTTCTGAATGATAAGAAGTATAATTAAAACATAATGAACATTACCATTTTGAGAGAGAGTACCGAAGTTAAAGAACTCAGAAAATAATCTCTTATCGAACTGAGGCCCCAGTAAAACACACTGACTGCGTCTCTATGGACATCATGGTGTTTACATGAGCACAGAGAGATCGGGTTATTCATGTTCCCTGTGTACATGATAAATACTAGTAACCTGGCATTTCGATGCCTTTTCTCATCTAAACTATTCAGTATTTGTATCTCTCTATCATGACATAAAGACGAAACTCCTCTCCAGAAGTGAGACGCCGCCGCCATCACTGTTAACTGATTAACTGCTACCAGCTGAAGACTTACTTTCCTCTTCTTTGAAAACAATGTTCTTATGTCCATGTTGTCTGGGGGAGAAAACATATCAAACCAAGAGATCGTCAGCTTTGATTTTCGCTGTATTAACCATTTCCTGAACATTTGGTGTGTGTGCCTTACCTCCGCTACCGGCATCGCTTCATACAACAGATCTGAGCTGTCCAACTATGACAACACTCCTTGAACATGCGCGCGCTATGGGAGAATCTGCCTTGGTACAAAGTAGCAGTGAAAACATTGTACGGAGTTTCATTGATTTGGGCATTCTCTCAATAAGCAAGTGGAATTGATTTGATAGTGAAGCACTGACACAGCTCTCTACAAAGTGCGGCGAGTGGATAGACCGATTCACGGACTTTCCACGTGGTAAAAGGGGGAGGGTCTAAACTAATCATTTAAAAAAGTGGGGGGGACTTGTCCCACCCTGATATAATGGCTGCGACGCCCATGGTATATAGAAACCAAAAAGAAAGAAATTTGGGGAAGCTGGGTTAATCGGAACATGAGAGTACACAGGTATAGACAGAGAGAAGGAAGAAGTAAGATGTCCCCCGACAAACTAAGCCTATATCAGCAAAACTAGGGGCTGAATCTAATCAGCCCTAACTTTAAGCTTTATCAAAAAGGAAGGTCTTAAGCGCACTCTTAAAAACGGATAGGGTGTCTGCCGCCCGAACACAAACTGGAAGCTGATTCCACAAATGTGGAGCTTGATAAGAAAAGGCTCTGGCTCCCATTGTACTTTTAGAGACTCTAGGAACAACCAACAACCCTGCATTCTTGGAACGCAATGCCCTAGTAGGACAGTAGGGTATAATGAGTTATTTAAGGTAAGATGGCGCCTGCCCATTAAGGGCTTTGTAGGTGAGAAGAAGAATTTTAAATTCTATCCTGTGTTCTATAGGGAGCCAGTGTAAGGCAGCCAGGAGTAATGTGGTCCCTTTTCCTAACTCTGGTTAGTACACGAGCTGCAGCATTTGCATACTTATTGTAAGTCGCTTTGGATAAATGCCATGTAATGTAATATTATTGGTAAGGTAGGATAATTGATCACTGCTAACTGAGAATTGTTTCTTTGACAAGATAGGAGAGCTAGTACAATACTGTATCCGTGGCAAAAACAATTTATTTATTTACAAGTTGAATGAAAGACAAAAAAAATAACATTGTATATTCGAGCATACAATATCTGCTTCCAGCTTCTTACTGTATGTGGCAGAATTTGCTGATCTTCTCTATATAATCATAATTCACTAAGATCTAGGAAGTTCAGAAAAATAAACTTTTAACTTGGGTTTAGAAAATGTAATAGGATGTTGTCCTTATGGGCCATTGTTTGATGAAGATATATGGTAAATTCATTGTGCATTTAAATAAATGTAAGTATTAGCCCTAATAAAACTGAGGTTTCATATTCTTTAAATATAATTAGATATATATTGATTGTGTGTGTGTGGATGTGTGTGTGTATGTGCATTTGTGCATGAACGTTTTTGTGTGTGTATGTGCGTTGGTTTCATGAACGTGTGTGTGCGTGCGTGTTTAGAGTCACTTTATCATGCTCTAGGCTCTACATGCAGGACTAGTCATACTGGATTAAGCCCAAGGCTCAGATATCATTAGTCACAGAGAAGGTTTTTGTATCAACAGCACTCACATTACATAAGCACGGTAAAGCCTTCCCAACTGAAAGGCTCTTTGTTTTGAGTGGTTAGCTTGCTTGATTATAAGTGAATCCATTAAGCCCCCATATGAACGTGTTGATCATCAGCCTTAATCAAATGCCTCAATTAAATAGTTTAGCGCTTCTCAGCAGGCCCTGCACTCCTGTGAGCAGCACAGTCAAACCTTTGTTTACCTGGATTATATAATTTGCATAGGTATTTGGATCCTCAGCATTGTTGAATCCTTTTTTTTTGTGGAGAAAGAGATCCGCTATTGGAGTGCAGCTGTCCCAACACAAGGTGTTTTTGTTCACAGTGATTTACAAGATGTACAAAAGCTCAATCATAACACAACACATTTATGATTCTGACATTAGGATAAGCTTTGCCCTAGAGCTCCAGAGAGCTGTTCCCTTGATAACATAAATCCTCCTCCACTGAAAACGTGTGTGTACTAAGTACCTTTTTCCATTATTGAGGAAGTTAGCTTGGATTACCCAGGAGGACAAGGGATATGCATGTTCACTATGTTCAATATGTTGCAAGATCCAAAAATAAAAGTAAATTAACCGATTATGTTTTATTGCTAGCATGTGGGGCAAAGTTAAATAGCTAGAAATGATAAACAGCAGAATGGAGACAAACACAACTGTCTCTAGGCTAACTGGCCATATTTATTGGCAAACAGAGTTTGTAAAATAAGCATTAACAACATTCAGGCTTAGAGGAAAGAGTAACATTGATCATGTAGCTTACAGTTACAAAACACATGATCTTCGTCAAAAAATAACAAGGTTTAGGCTTTGCTAGCTGCCTGCAGTTAGCACCTAAGCTACGTTATCTTGTTTAAGCAGCAAGGACAGAAGGATTACAAATGATTACCTAGAAACATGTGGAAACATTTAACATGTACAAACATTTATCTTTTGTTTCAGTTGACTTTTTCTTTGTGGATTTTTCAAGATGGCTCCTCTCATTTGTCAAACAACAGACTTAAACAAAAATAACATGTCTCAGAAATTATTTTAAACATAGTTTGGTTTAAGTCATTGGCGTCTTTGTGCAATTTCCTTATTTCCTGGTCAGTGTCTAACATGTGTAAATGACCACCAATATTTATTTGGGCACTGGTTGTTTCTAGCCCCTGTCAAAGTCATTCAAAAGTCCCCCTGTGCTGCCTACCACAACAGAACATGTCAAAAATAAACTGCCCAGGGTGACTCAGTGAAGCACAAGGGCTAACATCTCTTGAACAACGTTTTTAGCTCCATTTTGCTAATTATTTTCTCCAATCCGTCTCGGAAGGTATGTATTTACACAGCAAAAGATAAGTCACATCCATAGATCCAACTGGCATCACATCATAGTGAAAGGCAGATATTTTGAGTCCAGCATTTACAATTTATTTTAATATGTACCCTTTTCAAATGACACATTCTGACATGTCACTGTAGGTTGAGCCAATATTCTAAAAACATTAACAATGCTGGTTCACTGTGACCTGTTGAAAACTGGTAAAAACGGGCAGTTGATGTACTGTAAGGCTGCAACAGTAACACTGCTACCTGTTTAAAAGCTGTTTGTTCAAATTCATTCAGGGTTGTAGTTTTCTCAAAACGGGCTTCTTTATTGTATCGCAAATAGTGTCTCTTCATACAACCCAGTCTCAAGGCATTTCGTGTTATAGTCACGACATTTAATCTATTGATTCGTGTTCATCAACACGATTTTCCCCTTTTTTCGTGTCACACAGAACGATTTTAAAAGCAATGTATTTCTATTGGTAGTGTGTTTCGTGCCTGCAACACGTATTTTTGTCCGGTCGGGTCTTGGAAGACCGGAAACTGTGTGGTTCATAAAAACATCTTCTTACTCAATATCAAGCAACGATTATTGTTTTTATTTTAAATCGTATAATGTCAGACTTTTTTTGCCGTCTGTGAGGAAAATAAATGGAGCTCAGAGCCTCAGAATAGTGAAATCTGTATTTTTTGTAATCTTTTTTTCCTTCTAATTTGTTATTCTTTTCTAAATAACACACTGTAATTTACTCAACAATAAAAAACAATTATCCTTGTTTTTATTTATTTGTTTGATTCCATAATCTCGGGCTTTTTTGGCGTCCGTCAGGAACTGAATTTCAAAATAGAAATAACCGCAAACAGACGTAGGCCTACAAGAGACATTTCGAGACACTGAACTGATTACCCAAGATCCTCAGCTATGGTTCAAGCTCGGTGATTGGATGTTTTAGCCGCAATGCACGTTGGGATATGGTGTTGATGCGATATGAAAAGACTGTATATAATGGATATTTTGCACATCTATTTCAAGATTTTCTAAGGTTTATTGACATAAACAACCAGGGGCGCCGCCAGGGATTTTGGGCCCCATGAAAATATATCACATTGGGCCCCACCACCAGGCACAGGCCACGCCAACCAAGCACAATGCTGTAACCACACCTCCAGAACCCAACCGACTCATTTATGCTTTAAATAACTCTACCTGTACAGGCTTGCATCTATCTTGTAGTCCAATACTAACTGCACAATATTTACTGACACTGAGTGGTGAACATATAACACTGTGCAGACGTGCAACATTCTGCTGCAGTAGAATTCACTATTTGATATAACACTAACATTCCAGACAATATAGACCTCAATAGTCATCTTTTATGGTGTACATGTTTGAATGGAACATATAACTTAAATATACATGACCTCTTAAATTAAAATAAAGTGAACATTAACACCAATATTATCATTTATAAAATGCTATAACAATTTTTACATAAGCAGCAGATTTTTTTATTAAAGGGGAGCTATCATGCAACATGCACTCTTGTACGTCTTTTATACATGAATATGTGTCCCCGGTGTGTCAGGGACAGGGGCGCCGTAAGGGGGTGAAAAGTTAGGACGATTCTAAGGGCCCGTGACTGACAGGGGCCCCAAACATTTTTAGAACATTAAGAAAAAATGTTTAAGTAACCTTTCATCAATCATCAATAATTAACATTCATATTGACAGTCATATTGACTCACTAAACTTACGATTTATTTAACTTATTTTCTTCCAAAAGTTAATTATCCAAAGGCTCTGAACACCCCCCTCTATTTACATGTAATGGTTTGGTCCTGCCTCCGGCACCGCACTTTCTAGCTGCAGAGAGTGAGAGCATGTGAGGAGGGATGCTAGTACTTACGTGTGTACAATGTCTCAACGACTAACAAAGTTAGGCTTTCAAAAAGAAAAGAAAGGAGAGAAAGACAAGAGAGAGGGACTTAAGGGCGACAGTATGTTACCCAGTTTTTCAAGAGAAAAGGTGGGTGTGGTCCATGAGTGGTGGAAATTAGTCTGTTAGCTAAGCGTAGTCCATTGTAAATAATAATTGTTTTGAGGTTTTTCATTTCACTCCTCTTTTAGCTGACATTTAATAAATGCAGGTACATCTTTAGCAGCTATTCATACTAAATCAGTTGTCCCTCCCCCTGGTACCAACAGATCCATCTTTAGGCTCAGCAGCCCTATCCCCCATAAGGCTTTGCAGTCTTGGCATGCTGTCCATTGAAAGCCATTTGGCTATAAAGCTGGACTTCAAGGACTTGATCAGTGACTTTGCCTGTAAGAAGGCTAGGCGCTGCATGGCTCTTGGTGAGTAAGGCTGAGCAAGGGCTCGTAATAACTGTTAAAGGACAAGGCTATGGTAACGATATTGGATCACTACACACAAGATGCATGATGAGAAAATACTGAGAACAGGTAATAGGCTCTGATTTAGCACCACCATCAGGCCTTTTCATTTCCGTTTTGTTGTCAGTTTACACTTTAATACCTGCTTATTTTGTAGTTGTTATGTATATTTAAAGGGGACATATCATGCTATATTTGAACAATATATTGTAGGGCCATACCTATATAAAGTATATAAATATAGGTTTTTAAAAAAAAATACCAAACAGATCCTGCATTTAGCCATGTCTCATTTCTCTCTATTTGCTCTTTCCAGCGCTGTTTTTGCAGGGGGCTGATTCTGTGAGCTGCAGCAGACCACGCCCCCCTGCAGGAGAGGGGAGCGTGCTCTGAGATCAGCTGCTGGGCTGTCAGAAGAGGGCGAGAAAAATAGATCTCCGTCCTCCGTGTTCACAGCCCCACCTAGTGTCAGCAGAAAGTATTAAAAATAATGATTACAACAAAATGCAAAAAATAAATTAAAATATATATAAAATATATTTTAAGATCATGTTTAATCATCTGATTCGTCTGTACATTGCTGTTTTAGTATGTGTTCTTCTAATTAGTGTCTACAGTGTGTGCCTATTGAGCTGTTTAGAGCCACGTGGGACAAAACCCGATCCTACCCCTCCCTCTCACTGTCTAAGTGAACGGTGACTGTAAAAACTACACTGCTCAGAGTATTTTCCTATTTAATGTGTGTGGCAAAAAATAATGACCATAGGGGCATAGTGCTGCCATCCCCACCATACGTCATCTCACATAATTCAGAGCTGATTGGCTGTAAGTACGTGTGCCGCGAAAATTGTGGTGTGTGAAGAGGAAGAGAGAGACGCGTGCTAAAACCAGGAAGTAAGCTGTGCATGGCTTCCCTCCACAAAAAAGCAATGAGATTTCTCCATAGTATTTTGTAAAATAGCTCAAAATAAGATCTGTGGGAAACGTAGCTCTTTTTTTAAATGTTGAGAAAACCAAGGTAATGCTCTTTTCTAAAGCTAAAAAGACACCAGAGTCTGTTTTAGATATTGTAACTACGCAAGGAATACAACTTGAAGTGGTTACCTGTTACAAATACCTTGGTATCTGGCTTGATGATTGTCTCACTTTTAAACTTCATGTCAATAACCTGCTTAAAAAGCTGAGGGTTAGGCTAGGTTTCTTCTACAGGAACAAGTCCTGTTTCTCACTTGAGGCCAGGAAAAGGCTAGTCACTGGGACCTTTTTACCTATGCTGGACTATGGTGATTTGATGTATATGAATGCCTGCCAATTGCCTGGTCAAGTTAGATGCTGCGTATCACAGTGCACTAAGATTTGTGACAAACTGTAAAGCATTAACCCATCACTGTACCCTGTATGCAAGGGTTGGTTTGCTTTCACTAACTGTACGGAGGCTCAGTCACTGGTACATTTTTATATACAAAGCCATGTTAGGGAAACTTCCATCTTATATATGCTCCCTGATCTCACGGAAAATTGTAAGTGGCTACTGCCTGAGATTGAATGCTGTGGTTTTGTTAAATGTGCCAACTGCTAGGACTGTCTTAGGGAAGATAGCGTTTAGATGCGCAGCTCCTCTGTCTTGGAATAGTCTGCAAATTAAATGGAAACTGAACAATCTGGTGCCACTAAATGTTTTTAAAGCTCGGTTGGATGCAAGTCAATCGGAAGCTATTGGTACCTGTTTATGTGGATAATTATGTAAATGATGCTGTATGCTGTCCTTTTGTTGTTCTATTTATGTTTTTATGTTTCATGTGGAACTACTTGAGCAGGTCTCCCTTGAAAAAGCGATCAATGATCTCAATGGGATTTATCTGTATAAATAAAGGTTTGAAAATGAAATGAGATAAATGTACGTTTTGTTCAGTCGGATAATATCCACATGTCTACCCTACTTTTATAATTTTCGAATAATAAATCCATCATTTAGATTTATGATAGACTTTTGAAACTACAAGAAGATAAGGAGGACTTTTACAAAAAAGTAATAGAGATCTTTGTCCAGAAGGATAGGCAAATGGATTTAATCTTCAAGTCAAGGTAAGACCACCATTTTATTGAAAATGGGATCTTACTAAGAGAGAACAATTCAATATTTAAATGATAAAATTCAATTTTTTGGGTATCCTTCTGTTGAACTGTCTGTTTAAAATGAATTGAAGCATCAGACAAAAAAAGCTTTTGAAAATAATATTATATTTTGATTTAGGTCAAAATATAATATTTGTAAACCTGAAGAGTCAGTGCCAGTGCCTCACCAGCCATGAACCTCACTGCAGAAGCTTATATATAGACATCTGAGTTTTTTGTGCCCCACCACTTTTGTACATATAGAAACGCCACTGGAAGTAAGAAGAGAAGTAATGGGGCAGAAACCCTCCTTTTTACGCAGCGGTCCAGACATAGACATCAAACGGCGACACATATTCAGTTGCCAGTTACTTTGGCATTAGGGCAGGGATATCTAGATACTTTCCAAGGTTTGACCAGTGAGGAGCCGTCAGGGCCCTCTAGGCCCTGTCTGAGGGCCTAAGACATTCTAAAAAATAATATTTGAAAACATACAAAAAGCGGATACAAGCGGCCGAGATGGGTTTTCTCCGCAGGGTGGCTGGTGTCTCCCTTAGGGATAAGGTGAGAAGTTCGGTCATCAGGGAGGGACTCGGAGTTGAGCCGCTCCTCCTTCGCGTCGAAAGGAGCCAGTTGAGGTGGTTCGGGCACCTAGTTAGGATGCCACCTGGGCGCCTCCCTAGGGAGGTGTTCCAGGCACGTCCAGCTGGGAAGAGACCAAGGGGTAGACCTAGGACCAGGTGGAGGGATTATATCTCTTCGCTGGCCTGGGAGCGCCTTGGGATCCCCCAGTCAGAGCTGGTTGATGTCGCCAGGGAAAAGAAAGTTTGGGGCTCTCTGCTGGAACTGATACCCCCGCGACCCGACCACGGATAAGCGGAAGAAGATGGATGGATGGATGGAACATACAAAAAATAATTTTTTTTCAAATGTTTTTTTAGTTATATTTTTCATTAGTTTTACCAAAATAACTTGATTTAATTGTATTTAAAAATAACATTTCCAAAGAAATAAATCCTTCGAATCTACCTGTTCAGTTTCTGTTGTGAAGGAGTAAATGCCGTCTCTGCTGCTTATGTATATTTAAGTTATATGTTCCATTCAAACATGTTATTAAAAAGGCATGTACACTATAAAAGATGACTATTGAGGTCTATATTGTCAGGAATGTTAGTGTTATATCAAATAGTGAATTCTACTGCAGCAGAATGTTGCACATCTGCACAGTGTTATATGTTCACCGCTCAGTGTCAGTAAATATTGTGCAGTTAGTATTGGACTACAAGATAGATGCAAGCCTGTACAGGTAGAGTTATTTAAAGCATAAATGAGTCGGTTGGGTTCTGGAGGTGTGGTTACAGCATTGTGCTTGGTTGGCGTGGCCTGTGCCTGGTGGTGGGGCCCAATGTGATATATTTTCATGGGGCCCAAAATCCCTGGCGGCGGCGCACTCACAACATCCTCACTCTGGGTTCGGGGGTCCTTAGCTATTAGCTTCACCTTAGCATGTGTTCTTTGCAGGTGTTTGTTGAGGTTTGACGTGGTGTTTACAGCAGTGGTCAACAGCTTCTGGCCTGGACACAGTTTGCACCTCACCATCACATTCCTGTCTATTCTTCGGACAAACTCAAAATAATGGGCATACCTCCACCAGTGGCGTTTTCTCCTGGAGGCCAAGGGAAGCCAGGCTTCCCCTGTTTTTTCGGATTGTAGTTATCATTTTAATAAATAAATATAAACACTTCGTTTAGTTTCGGAAATTCTTTGTTGTGTGTTGCTGCCGGCCCGTCTCTCCTCCATTCTCATTGAGTATTTTACAAATAGTGAAACAGTGCCCCTCTAGATGTTATGGTGAAACAGTAGATTGCACTCTCTGTTGCGAGAGGAGGCCAGTCGAAATTGGCTTCCCTTGGTGAAAAAAAATGGAGGGATTGACCAATCAGATGAGGTCCACGTGATGCCCCTGCCAACCTGTGATTAGTCAGGGCCATGCCAAGGGAAGCCAGAGGCGGCTGGCTTCCCTTGCCTCACAATCCAATCAAATCGCATCAACTTAGTGTTGCAGTGACGCATCCTAAAACCCGGAAGTAAGCTGAGCTCGGTTTCCCTCGACAAAAAAGCAATGGGATTTCTCCATAGATTTTGGAAAATAGCTCGAAATAAGGTCAGTGGAAAACGAACCTGTTAGATAAATGCACGTTTTGTTCAGTCGGATAATATCCACATGTCTACCCTACTTTTATAATTTTTGAATCATAAATCTAATCGCTAGAAGATAGATAGCGTCACCGCCGTTAGAAAGTAGCAAGCAACTGAAGCAAGTGCAAGTGGAGATTTGGAGTATTTAATCAAAAACAATTGTACTAAACTTCCGCTACAGCAGCAACAACAAATACAATCTGATGACAGGCCAATGCCCAAACTGGAGCTGTGTACGGCGAGGAACAAAGGAGCGAATCGGACGTAAAACGTTAAAGGTCTCCTGATTTAGTTTGTGAATGAATGCTTATTAGAGTTTCGGCTGGAGAGTGCGTGCGGACCTGTCGGTTAGATAACAGGCGTGTGTAAATCCTGCATCTGTATGATACAAATATGTGTGTAAAATGATACCGGGTGCTGTAATCACTCATCTGGTTACGTTATTACATTGACCACCACACCCCCGACCCAAAAGAAAGGACGTATTATTGGCTTCCCCTAATTTTTTTCCCACGCCACGCTACTGACCTCCACCCCTCGAAAGTTCAGTCAGACAACTCACGTGTTCCTTTATCATGTTTATTAGAAGCAGCATATAGTTGAGTTTGGCGACTAGGCTCGGGCATCATCACTCCATAGATATACATAGCACGATGAGTGATGATTAAATAACTAACCCCCGAGCCTACAGGTGGAAGCTGGGGTGGAAGCTGGGGTGGTGGTGGGGCAGGCAAGCAGCAGCGACGTAGAGGTAGCAGCAGCAATAGCAGCAGCAAGCAATGCATGGAGAGAGATCTGGCAGGTTAAATAGAGCGGCATATTAAGGAGACTCTGTTTGGTTGGTTGTAGAGTGGCAAGGGGGCGTTATGTATGAATGCAGCATAAGTGCTCGAGTTGACTGCCTGAACTAGCTCGCAGGCTTCGCCCTATTTCAGTCAGACAACTCACGTGTTCCTTTAACATGTTTATTAGAAGCAGCATATAGTTGAGTTTGGCGACTAGGCTCAGGCATCATCACTCCATAGATATACATAGCACGATGAGTGATGATTAAATAACTAACCCCCAAAACTGCGTGGAGATTAGATACTATCCCCCAAAACTGCGTAGCCCGAGCCTGACGCTGGTGATGTAAGACTGATAAGTAGAGGGCCTGACGAGCTGCCATGTGGCCATTCCCCTTAAGCACAGCGGCTTTAAGGGGAATATACTACTAAGTGAGACTGCTATGTGAAGGCCCGGGAACAGCCCGAAAAGCCATCCCCCTTAAGCACCACGGCTATGAGGGGAATATACTACCTAGTGACTGCTATGTGAAGGCCCGGGAACAGCCCAAAAAGCCCTCCCCCTTAAGCACCGCGGCTTTAAGGGGAATATACTACCTAGTGACTGCTATGTGAAGGCCCGGGAACAGCCCGAAAAGCCATCCCCCTTAAGCACCGCGGCTTTGAGGGGAATATACTACCTAGTGACTGCTATGTGAAGGCCCGGGAACAGCCCGAAAAGCCATCCCCCTTAAGCACCGCGGCTTTGAGGGGAATATACTACCTAGAGAGACTGCTATGTGTAGGCCTGGAAGTGACCAGTGACCAGTGCCGACCCCCCCCCCCCCCCCCAGCACTGCGGCTTTGAGGGGAATATACTACCTAGAGAGACTGCTATGTGTAGGCCTGGAAGTGACCAGTGCCGACCCCCCCCCCCAGCACCGCGGCTTTGAGGGGCATATACTACCTATCAAGACTGCTGTGTCTAGGTCTTGAAGGCAGAGACAATGAGCTTTCCCCCCCAAGCATGCAGCTATGAGGGGAATATACTATAATGAAATACATATAATCTAACCCAGCAACCACCTGGTATGCAATAAACAGAATTCTACAGATATACATCTTTGAACGTTACTCATCATCGAGTAGTGCAAGAGCTCATGGTTGTTTGTGCTGCAAGGATCTCATTCATGTGAGGCATGATATAGCGCTGGTGGGCAGAAGATGACCAACGGCCCAGGATACTCAGGGTTGAGGTAGGCGGATATAGAGCTGCGGTTGTGGCTGTGAGAGATTCTTAAACAGTGGGAATAGCGATCTGGGGGCAGGTCGCAGCTTAGGCAGAGATCACGCAGGTTGGAGGAGAACCCTTGTCGTTGGGTTTGCAGCCATCGAATAAACATGGGTGCCGACCCATGTGTCAGAGGGCAATGATACGAGAAGTTCAGCATGGAAGATAAAGGACAAAGAAAACAGTTAGTTTTAGCAATGATTATTCGGGGTTCCTTGACTCTCCAAACAGAAATGTCAGACATTGAATGTTTCAAAAAAGTGTGTATATTTGATCTCCAAAGTTAATTCAGTAAGGGAGAGATTATGCTGAGGATTAAAAGGTGAGAGGTCTGTGTATATTCACCACCTGAGAAACCAATAGAAAGCTGTAACAACTGCCTCTGACGTTTATCAATGTATAGTGAAACCCCTTTGCCTGAACTTAGACATTAACCTTTGCACGTGTGCAAAGTTAAGAGGCAGTCTTTATCATTGCGTGGAGGACGTGCCTACTTAAGGCCCTTGAGGAGCAAATTAATTAACTCTAGCGTGGCTTAATACTTAGCACTTGAAGATTGCAGGATTCGAATGAAAATACAATTAATGCATGAACAACTATTATATCTATTGCATAAGTACACAGAGGAGGTTGGGACAGAAGAAGATAAAGTACCAAGCTGAATTGTATGCTTTGAATCATGCTCTTGGTTGGAGGCAGAATATGGGAAATCCTTGAGGGGCTTGACGTGTAGATCCAGAGTCATTTGGTTGATCGAAGGGCATGGCAAGCTGGTGGGGCAAACCACTCATTGTGAAATCCCCCGAACCAGCAGAAGGCGCAGCATCTGTAAGTAACTAGAGAGGATCTGAGGACACCGCAAGGTCATTATAAAAGAATGAACATAACCTTCCACTCGTCGCAGAGGGGCTAAGGACCAAAGATCTGAGCAATAGCCATCTCTAAGATTGCATTCATGCCGAATAGTCCGCGTCTTTACACCAGACGCAAGTGTATTACATCGTTTCATTTGCAGAAGGTTGGGTTTGCGTTCACCCAGGCAACCTCAAACAGACTATGAACTGTAAACTAAAGTCATTGTACGGAGATGCTTTTTCAACAATTGGCAGGACATTAAGCGGATAAAATGCAGATCCCAGCAATTTCTACAGTAGCCTGCATCATGGAGCATTGGCAGGTTATTTTCATGCTGCTGTTAATCTTGAGAGTACATCAACAGACTCTGCGGCCGGCGCATAGGATTATAAATCGGACAACGTGCATTAAAAACATTATAACACATAATGAGACGTTATGCAGTGAGGAGGTTTCACCGATGACAGGTGGCTCTGATGAGATTGTACCACTGCCTTTTCTCTGTACACAGGGGACCAGTGAGGTAAGCAGTCACCAGAATGAATGCATGACCCTATAGGTTACTGGATGTTGCACACAGCATAGATAGCAAAACAAGCGATGACGCGCAAATAGTTGTTTCCCATGTTTTGATGCGGACTGTCACACCAGCAATGAACCTCTCCAGAGTTTACCAGCGAGCGACCCGAGACCACCTCTTTTAGGCGGAGCAGAGGTATCGGACTGCTTCCACACCAATCCAACGAACCGCATCAAGGGGTTAACGCTACAGGACCGATTCAATAGTACTGACCAAGCAGGTGTGAACGTGACCTAAGACTATGGTGCCTTAAGGTTTGAACAGAAAGGCTAGCGCTTGTTCCTTATAAATATAAAACATCTCTTTTAGAGAGACTACCAGTGGGAGACCATAATTGAAGGCAGTAATCAGTATTGAATGTATTACAAGTCTAATATGTAGTATAACGTAGAGCACTTTGAACATTTGGAAAGGCGCTAAATAAATAACATGAATTGTAATTATGGCTGTTCTGATGCGGGACAGCTTGTCTGGTGGCAGTAAAGCTTGCATCAGCACACTATCGAGAATAATACCGATAATTCTAGACGTGTGGAGGGGCTTCCAGTTCCTGTTCTGAAAGGGGTAGGCCTAGCTGTTGAAAAGTTTTATCTGGGAAAGTTAACAACTAGGAAATGGTTAAAAGATGGACACCAAGGGGTGCTTACAGGTGTTGCAGAGAATCCAGCATAATGCTTCTGATGAGGTGTCAAAGAAACGTGGGCTACTATGGCAACCAAATGCACATTTGATTGTAAAACCTTAAAATATATATGCCACAGAAGGCATATGGGATGTCTGCTTTCCCTGCCATGTCATCTACAGAGCAAAGAAACGGGAAACATCTTTAGTAGTTAATAATACTCTTAACAGAATAATCGTTAGGAACTAACGGCTCAATAAGAAACGTAGCTAGAATAATTCCTCCTAGCACTAGGCTAGGGGCCTGTCGTGTTTTTAAACGTTTAAATAGCAGCACGTGTAATACTCCTGGCTCCTTCAGTGCAAACTTCAGTCTTGAGTGCAGGTTTCAACAGACATGGGTCCCTGGGAGCCAGCATAACCTGCTAAGAAACCTTGATTTAAGCCTGTGATAAGGTCATTTGACGAACATCTGTGATTAGAAAGAGCTTGGAAACGATTTGCAGCATGAAGCCTCCTAAGGCACACCCAGCGAGGGGCAGATATTGCAGGTAGAGCTTAATTCCTGTAAGGAAAAACTCTTCTTTGGTAGGTGATTAAATGTACATGGCCGCTTGGCAGAGAATAATTCATGGTATTCATAGAAAAGACAGTGTAGGAGATTGAAGTCTAAAATGATGGTCAAAAATGTATCGAGCTTCCCTTCATATTCACGTGATGGAAATTATTAATTTCCGTTTTTTATTTCATTGATTTATAGTAGGCCTAGTATAAATACTTATACACATACAACTTCTGTATAATTGCCTCAAATATGACTTACTGCAGGCCAAATATTTCCATAATAAAACATTGCTTATGCAGAATAGTATTATATATACAGGTCTGCCAAGATGCGATTCCTAAGGAACTGCTGCTGCAGGGGGCAGGAAGCTAGAACTCGTGGCTGGATCTGGGACTCCAATTTCCAGAATCCTCGAGAGTGTGACGTCAGTGGCACAACGTGGTTGAACGCGGAAGTAGAAACATTTGTTTACATTGCAGGTAGATGAAATCGAGTTTGTTCACGGGAATATATCGTGTAATTAAAGGCTTCAAGCGCTGATTTTACTTCGAGAAGGTAGGACAGGATGGCAGGTACTTTGGGAATGCCGGAGTCAGCTTGCTGCTGCCTTTTTTGGTGTTTAAATACCCACCGACCGAGAGACAGTGCGACTCTTAGCTGACACACAAGAGAGGGGTTGTTGCCGGAGCTGGCGTAGAACTCGGGACTTCCTCTGGCCCAAAGGATATTAAAAGCTACTCCAGATGAGGACGGGAGGGACACCTGAATATGTGTCGTGCGGGAGCTGTGGCTTGTTCCAGCGGCGTCTGAACCATGCTCTGAGCTAGCCTGTGTTTCGGGAATGAGGCATTTCTTACGGCTTCTTGCGTATGATGATTCGGTTCCAGAGTCGGAGATTGCAATAGACATTTGCAAGGACAGCACCGGCAGGCAAGCAGCAGCAACATGAAACACAGCAGCAGGAACATGAACGTAGCAATAGCAAATGAACGCAGCAGGCAAGCAGCAGCAACATGAACACAGCAGTGGCAGCAGGCAAGCAGCAGTGACGTAGAGGTAGCTGCAGCAATAGCAGCAGCAAGCAATGCATGGAGAGAGATCTGGCAGGTTAAATAGAGCGGCATATTAAGGAGACTCTGTTTGGTTGGTTGTAGAGTGGCAAGGGGGCGTTATGTATGAATGCAACATAAGTGCTTGAGTTGACTGCCTGAACTAGCTCGCAGGCTTCGCCCCATTTATCGCTGACTCAGCCATGTTTATGCAGCACTGCACGCGGAGATGTGGACGCGCAAGTCGCGCAGATTACGTACATATAAACCTGCGGCGGACACCCCTCTTGTCTGTCAGTGTGATGACTGATTTTATAAAAGTAACGAAGTAACGCGTGTCGGGACAATGTTAGTAACTGTAGTGTGATTACTGAATTATAAAAGTAACGCGTTACACTACTCCGTTACCGACAAAAGTAATATTAGGCTATTACAATAACGCGTTACACCCAACTCTGATTACAAGACATCTATCAATGTGTGTATACCTCCACCATTAAACTGTCATATTCTGCACATTTCTTATACTATCTACATACATAAGAGTATAATTAATGTGTATAATATCAGTTAAAAGAAGTGCTTCAACATAGTTAACATTGCAGGAGAGCAATATATTAGACGTTAAGTACTTTGTCAGGCTTAATATTTATCTGTAGATAGATACCCCCAAAGCTTTTTTCTTATTTAAAAGAAGACCTTAATCTAAAGTATTATTCAGGCATGAAAACGGGTCAGGGGTGAAAAAGGTGAGAAGGATATTATCCCTCTAGGGGGGTCCGGGGGCATGCTCCCCCGGAAGAACATTTTGAATATTCCATATTTTAAAGCATCAATCTGATGCATTTTGAGATGCATTTTTTTGCCAACCTGGGGAGAGCTGGAGAAACTTAACTTCAGCCATGAGTCAAAAATATTATGGCCTCCTTACTAAGTATTATCAGGGATGCAAACTCATCAGGTATGGAAAAGGTGACAAGGACCCGAGCCCCCCGACCCCACGTAATATCGGCTTTAAAATGAGGAATAACAGAGGATTTTAGCAGTCAGAACAACTAAAGCAGCAGTGTTAATAATAACAGAAACGCTAAAGAGTCACGTCTAATAAAATATATAAAAGCATTTATTTTAATTGTGTAGCAGTCAGTTTATAATTTTGGCAGCACTGTTGAGCATTTTGAAAATCTATTGTCATGCCTCTGTGCAAGGCTTAGTCTTTCTATCTTTATGGCATCTGGTGTAAAGTAACTAAATTCATAAACTCAAGTACTATACTTGGGTACAATTTTGAGATACTTGTACTTTATTTAAGTATTTCAATGTTTTGCTACTTTGTTCTTCTTCTCCTCTACAGTTCAGAGGTAAATGATGTACTTTGACTCCACTACATGTATTAATACCTTTAGTTACTTTACAGATGTGGATGAATGATGTGAAATCTAATCAAGTGTTGAATCAGACTTTAGTTCCACCTGGAGTAAATCCACAAGCTACCCTGCAGTATACAAAGTCATTCAAACTAGCTGCACCTTTACCAGCTTTGAGAACACTTTCATGATCAATCATTATAAAACAAATCATATATATTATTCTGAAATGGACCAATCTGCACAATGACTACTTTTACTGTCGCTACTTTCACTATATTTTGATGAGAATACTTTTCTACTTTCACTTGAGGAACATTTTGAATGCAGGACTTTTACTGTGACAGAGTATTCCTACACTCTGGTACTTCTACTTTTACTCAAGTACAAGACCTGAGTACTTCTACTTTTACTCAAGTACAAGATCTGAGTATTTCTGCTTTTAATCAAGTACAAGATCTGAGTACTTCTACTTTTAATCAAGTACAAGATCTGAGTACTTCTACTTTTACTCAAGTAGGCTACAATATCTGAGTATTTCTGCTTTTAATCAAGTACAAGATCTGAGTACTTCTACTTTTACTCTAGTACAAGATCTGAGTGCTTCTACTTTTACTCAAGTACAAGATCTATACTTATACCACCTCCGTTTATAGCCTATGAAAAAAAAACTATTAGAAAACGAAGGCTAAAGCTAACGTTAGCAGATAGTGACAATGTATGCTAGCTAGCTAGCTCAACGATAATATTGCGACAGAAAAACTTTGCAGTGCACATCACGCTCTGCGCTCCGACAGGGAGCTCTGCTCTGAACACCTGAACGGCCCGTTCTAACAGCTGTTCACCAGCGGTCCAGTCTGTACCACAGTGACTCCGGACCGCACAGTTAATATTAACGAACGCACCCGTAGGTAATGTAGCTGCTGAAGCTAGACCATCATCGCGGAGCAGCAGAGCCTTAATACATCCATGAGCAGCAGAGCCGACAGGCAGGAAGACTCGAGTACACAGCTCGCGCTGCATTATAATATATAAAAGAAGAACACCATGCGTGTCATGATGGCACATAACAGCTCGCGGCCGCAGATTACTCCGGGTCCCAGACGTCCCCATACCCCAAAAATATTTGTATTGCAGATCTACATGAATCACACAAACGACCTATTTTGGATTCAAAACGGCGAATTTCGCCGAAAGGTGAGTGATTTTCATGCCTGATTATTTAATTTTTAAATAAAAGTTAATTCCTGGATCATAGGTCCTGGATGGATATCCTCGTGGATTCATCTTCCTATTATACACACATGCATTTCCAAACATTTGGACTACCTATGTTGCAAATGTATTATCTTTTCAATTTACACACGGCATCTATTGCACGTCTGTCCGTCCTGGGAGAGGGTTCCCTCCTCTGTTGCTCTCCCTGAGGTTTCTCCCATTTTTCCCTTTAAACTGTGGGTTTTCTCCGGAAGTTTTTCCTTGTACGATGTGAGGGTCTAAGGACAGAGGGTGTCGTATTGTCATACTGATATTCTGTACACACTGTGAAGACCACTGAGACAAATGTAACATTTGTGATATTGAGCTATATAAATAAACATTGATTGATTGGATTTTCTGTTTTGCACATCCTCTTATGAATATATTTGTACATCCTGCACTAAACTGTTTTATTGTAGAGATCACTTATAGTATCTTTTTTTTATATTCTATATTTCTATCATTGACCTTCTACTTTCCCCCTATGAAAGTATGTACTCTTAATATTTTTTTCATCAATATAACACATAAAAACAATAATTTAATAACGTGTTTCAACCACTAGGATACGATCTACAATCTACGAATTGGATCAAATATAAAAGTTAGCCGAATTCATGTTGATACTGCAAGGTGACGTATTGTGTGAAGAGAAATTGAAGATGTTGTTTAATTGCTGATATATTTATGATCCACATCACGTATTCAGTTTTGGCGGGATTTCTTCCAGTTTGTCCAAAGGTCTCATAAGGGCTCTATAAATGGAGAACTACTGCAGATATGTAATATTTAATGCAGCCGAACCGTGTATTACAATGCCATTATGTGATGACTTTCAAAGAGAAAAGCAAGCACACTCGGATTAAAGTATTTTTTATTTTTTTATAAATGTTTTTCGGATTTCATATCGCATAAACACCATATCCCAACGTGCATTGCGGCTAAACAATCCAATCACAGAGCTTCAACCATAGCTGAGGATCTTGGGTAATCAGTTCAGTGGTTGTGTATCTGTTTCCTGTTATTTTATTTTAAATTCAGTTCCTGACTGACGCCAAAAAAGCCAGAGATTATGGAATCAAACAAATAAAAACAAGGATAATAGTGTGTTATTTAGAAAAGAATAACAAATTAGAAGGAAAAAAAGTACAGTACACTATTCTGAGGCTCTGAGCCCCATTTATTTTCCTCACTGATGGCAAAAAAAGTCAGACATTATACGATTTAAAATTAAAAACAATAATTGTGACTTGATATTGAGTAAGAACCATAGACTGTATATAAAGAACATGATTTTATGAACCACACAGCTTCGGGTCTTCCAAGACCCGACCGGACAAAAAGACGTGTTGCAGGCACGAAACACACTACCAATAGATATACATTGCTTTTAAAATTGTTCTGTGTGACACGAAAAAAAAGGGGAAAATCGTGTTGGTGAACACAAATCAATAGATTAAATGTCGTAACTATAACACGAAATGCCGTGAGACTGGGTTGCTTCATACAGTACTAGCATGATATTTGAGTTTGTGTGGACATGCTTTCTGGGAAAGATCTGTTTAAACGGTTAAAAATAGCATATGGATTTTGAGACAGAGATCCTCAAAGGAAAAGCTTTCTAGATTGATCTGTTTTCTTTTACAATATATGACTCAGTCGAAATTGCCATCTGGCTTTATTAAAGGAGCTTACAACTATTATGGAAAGGCTGCAGTGTTTCACATTAACCGATCTTCTGTTAACATAACACATCAATATTTTGGCCCAGTATAGCTGTAGTCCTGGACTCAAGAGTGCTTCTTACATAACTCCACAAACATATTGGTTGTCTCTGCAGTCATCACAAGCATTGACTGTGATGAATGTTGACATGGAGGAAAGAGATAAGTCCACAAGGGAAGAGATGACCTCAAACCACCAAGTAGCTATTTAGTGGGTTGCCAGATATTTACAGCGGGACGAAGCTTTAACTTTAACCTAAATCCTTAGTGCTGGACGTGACAGATTAGCTCCCGCAGAAGAGGCGCCCTCAGCGTCCGGATGTGGTCAAGAATTTACAATCCGCAATCTGAGCACTTATTGCACCTATGGGACAGATGGAGCTCTGCACTTACACAAGGGTCAAACAATTGTGAAAAAAGTCAATGCTTCAACAACGGGGACTACTAATGTAGTTTAGACAAATAAATGTATTTCCAGCTGTTACTAATACGTTTTTCCCAGTGCTATGAGGTTCTTGCAATACTGTTGTGTGTTACATTTGATTCATTTTCTGGATTGTTTCTTTGAAAATGTTTGTGGCACTGTTGTTTGATATATATTTCGGAATATTTAATGATTTTTGATTCGCTCTCAATGCAAAATAGGGCAGTAGGTACTCCCATTAAAAAAAAAGCATTCCTTTTTTTAGGGTGAGTTTTTGCTCAGATTGTCAATAATACTTAAAAAACACAGCCCGTCATTCATTTCAATGAGAAAATGTTATTCAAACATCGGGTTGGCAATGCATCCTTCCTTGTAGTATCCTTCACACTTGTTGAGACACAGTAATTCCTGCAATGATAAGCTTCCGGTTATATCTCTCACAGGGCGCCGCCCTCTACTGGACTCTATGGGTACTACCTTATCATGCAAGCATTCACCTACTGAGACATCTATAACCGTAGCCGGCCCCGGGCCGGGCCAACCTGAATGCGCGTGCATCTCACCGTATAAAAGGAGGCCTCGTCTCCTGACTGTCATCCCTTTCTCTTCAGCGAGCGGAGGTGAAACACTGAGCAAGCGACGTGAAAAGAGAAAGAGAAAAGCAAGCATGAAACCACTCCTTGAGCACCGGACCTGCCCAACATGCCCTGGCCTGATCGCAGGGGCTGATCCGCACCGCCTGTGCTTCCAGTGCCTGGGGCCGGACCACGCGGAAGAGAGCCTACACCCGTCGCCAGCCTGCAACGCCTGCCGCGCAGAGGCATGACAGGGGGGGCCCGAGAGACCAGGAGGAAAAATGGTTATTTAAAAAAAAATAAAAAAAATAAAAATCATATTTAGAAAAATGATTGAATCGAAAATAATTAGGGATGCACGATATTGGTTTTTTGAAACCGATACCGATACCGATACCTTCCTGCTTCTCAAGACCGATAATAAAAAAATATGTACGCCACTAATTATTTTAACGCGATTAACGCATGTGTATTTTTTTTCCTTGGCCGCCCCGTAGTTACAGAGCGCATCGAGTTTAAAATACCATCTACAAGCTGACTGCCGCCCGCTTGTGGCAGACCACACTTCCACGCTCACCGGCAGGCACCGACTGGCCATCTGGAGGACCGGGAGGGTGTGTGTATGTGTGGCCCGAGCGAGCGAGAGAGAGACCTTACGTGCATTGTTGTTGTTAGCATCTGGTGCTAGCTAGCTGCGCTAACGGATATAAGGAGCTGTTTAAATGAAAACAGAGGAGCAACATTTCGCCACAACTGTGCCGAGCACTTGACTTTATGCAGGAAGCCAGACAGTGGGACATTGTACGAAAAGTCAGCACACTCAGCACGGATAGTGCGCAACATGATTGCAGCGTCCAGGCAGCTCCGTTTCGAGCATATGCCTTGAGTTGCACATAGCTCCAACGCCCATACTACCGACGACATGTTTGTTTACTGTCCTGGCTTCACGGCCGCACACCATTTACGTCACAGCCACGCATGAGTTAGGGAGCGCTGGATTTGTGAAGTACTCCCCTCTTCCTAAACCACTAATACCACAGTACTGGCAAAACGGGAGGAGCCGAGTGAAAAACAAGCGCCCCTCATCCCAATCCACCCACACCGCAGTATTTTTTTCTTTACCCCAAAAATATATTGTATATTATCGGGGCTATTAATACTGGTATCGGGTTTATCGGGATGACGTCATAATTCCTAATATCGGACCGATAATTATCGGGCCGATAATTATCGTGCATCCCTAAAAATAATATGATACAGTACAGTACTATTACGTCTGGGTCTCTGTGTTTCATTAAAGCTCGGCTCTGTGTGTGTGTGGAACGAGCCATTGTGTGTGTGCGCGAGAGAGAGCGCACCGGTACCAGAGATCGTTGATGTTAGCTTCTGGTGCTAGCGAGCTACGCTAACAACAACGTGGAGGAGAGTCTTCTCCTGTCAGACTGAGAGACTCAGTGAGCTAAAGGACTCTCTGTGTTATCTCAGTGGGTCTCAAACGTTTTGGTCACCATTAATGTAAACAATTATTTCCGAGGCACACGTTTATATGATCATTATAGTTATAAAAAAATAAGAGAATACATTAAAAACAGGTATGAAATACTATATGACATTAAAAAATGTATAAAGTTTAAAAGGGGAGTGATTTGTAAAATATCCATAAAGAAATAGTAAATCTGTTTACAGTTCTGTGTTGAGAGATGTATCCATAGATCTCTTCATTTTGCTCTCAAAGTGCACCAGATTGATGCTTTTAACTTCAATATTTAAAAATAAATCTTCCCGGCGGAGCTTGCCCCCGGACCCCCCTATGTGAGGTCCACACACCACCTATAAAAATAGCACTTTACCCCTGCTTACACCTATATGCCGTGAGCTGATTATCGAGCCTTCATTGTAACAGTCGCGGACGTACATTGTGTATATGCGTGGGGAGTGTTGCAGAAGAACATTCCACTGTAGCGCCCGGTACATTAATGGGAAATCCTAAATGTTTGAGCACCCTCTATGAAACGTCAAGCTACCCGACAGTACCTCCAAAATAAATCTCTGGCGCCACCACTGAGCCTGACTATTTGTGTTGGGGGGGGCCCGACTTTTTTTTTCCTCCAAAGGGGGGGCCTGACAGAAAAAGTTTGAGAACCACTGCCTTAACGTCAGCCAAGAGAGTGTCCGAGTTAACCGCTCTGTCTGTGCACCCGAGTTGCTTATTGATCCGGGGTGACCAGAGCGGGGCGACACTCAGGCCGAACACCTCCTTTATGCCCAAGAGCCTAAGGAGTGCGTTCAGGTCGAGGGCTATTCAGTCAGGGGGCTTTAGTCTTCCACCCCATAGTGGGGCCAGGGAAGATAAATTGCACCTCCTCTGCCCGGTGCATGCACTGGCATGTTATCTGGAGCGCACGGCTGCCCTTAGACGCACTGAACAGCTGTTTGTGTGCTTCGGGGACGGGGTGACTGGGAAAGCTCTGTTCAAGAAACGCCTGGCAGGCTGGCTCTGTGAGTGCATTGCACATGCCTACGGGGAGAGCCTGCCCCGCGGGCATCCGTGCACACGCTACATGGGTTGTGGCTGTGTCAACAGCCTTATTAAATTGTGTGAGTGTTGAGGACATATGCACTGCGGCGTCTTGGTCAACGCCAGGCCCCTTCATAAAGTTTTATCTCTTGGACATGTCTGGCTCTTTCTCCTCGTCTGTGCTTGCTGGGGCAACACAGGACTGGTGAGGGGGGGGGGGGGGGGGGAGCTGTGGGTCAGTGGGCTGACCCCCTTCCCGGGCGTAATGCGCTTACGTTTTTCCGGGCCCCTGGAGGGTCCCGGGGTGGGCGTGGTGCGCACTGGGCCCTTACGGGGCTGGAGGGCTCTCCACACATACAGTATATATATATATATATATATATATATATATATATATATATATATAGTCCACACACACTCTGCATGGGGTCAGTGTCTGAATGTGGGGGACATGGGACAATTGCGCTCTCCTTAGGGACTCGGGAGAGGTGGTGCACAGTGAACCCATACAGGGG
The DNA here is from genome assembly GCF_902827175.1 of Gymnodraco acuticeps. NCBI lineage: Eukaryota > Metazoa > Chordata > Actinopteri > Perciformes > Bathydraconidae > Gymnodraco > Gymnodraco acuticeps. Next base: position 1,916,725 of record NW_022990271.1, read on the forward strand.
ATGGAGACTCTCTCCGTCTGCCTATGGGCGGAGGGGGGGGGAGGCCGCAGCACTGTTTTCCGAGCACACTTTTCGCGAGGTAAGCGCGTCAGAGTGTGCTCTGTCAGTCGCGGCCCAGACTTCTCCACGGTCACAACCGAGGTAAAGGAGGGTGCGGTGCAACGGTGTTGTTGGACGACAGCGCGTGTATACATCGGGGCTCCGCCCACTGTACCCATAGAGTCCAGTAGAGGGTGGAGCCTATCAGAGATACAACAAGGGTTACCATACGTAACCCCTCGTTTCATAGTAGGCCTACTATAAACTGTTGAGCAATGTTTAAGTGTCTGATATGCCAAACTGTGATTTCAAGGAGACAATTATCTCTGACTCATTCTGAAAGATTTTCACTAATACCAAACTTGTGACCCATGCATGAGCCAACTGGTAAACTCAGGTCACGAAAAATAATACCAACATCTGCAGTTCTTTGAATCGCAATTGGAGGTTTGCTCCAAAACAAGTCAGTCCCAGTTGACCCCCATATTAAAAGAGTTTTCGTTTACAAGCTTCTAAATAACTTTTGTGAAACATGCCTGAAACAACACACACACAGCAATCAAATTGTCCATTTTAATTGCAATGCTGTTTTTGATAGTTGATTGTCTTCTTTTGGATATGGTCATACGTGTTACCTATGGCTCAGGAGATAATGGTTGTCTACCATCAGAGGGTCAGTGGTTTTGATTCCTATCTCCTGCAGTCAACTTGTCCTTTGGAATGATACTGAACCCCAATGTGTAGAGGTACTTTATAAGTAGCTTTGGATAATGTCAGCTAATTGAAATGTCATGTAATGTTATTCATGCTATCCCTTACTATCTGCTAAAAATGTAAAAACAATATATTTAATAAAACTTCTTAAGTAAGCACATGACAATTTCATGGACATTTTAGCTCAGTAATATTCAGAATGTGTGTGGTAACTGCGATGGTCAGCTATCTCGTAACAAAGACAACTGCTACAAATGAAAAAAAAAACTGATGGGCATGATTTCTTTTTGGCTTAGTTCCTGGAATAGGATTGCATTTCTTTCAAGTGACTCACAGAAGCTGAGTACATCTACAGGGGGTGGACAACACAGCATGAATGTATGGTGATGAAACAAATTCCCAGAAATAAACTCTACCCTTGTGAAGCTCATACTGATTCTATTTGTATTGTCTGTGTCTGATCTCAGTGTGTAATTTGGTGAATTGTTGTGTTTGGATAATATTACACCGAATAGGTTCCAAATGATTTTGTACACACTGTTGTTGGCCTGAAATGAAAACACTATTGAGAGAGGGATAAAACACAGAGATGTTTTCTATGTTTAGTGTGATTGATTGTTTCGCTCTGTAGATGTTGTTTTTCATCCTGATCAAGAGTAAAAATAACGTTCTCTGAAGCAGGGATAAACAGCCTCTGCAACCATGCCGACTCTGGAGAGGTGAACCTGAAACGTTGAGACTTACTTAAAAAACATCAGTATTACCCTTTAAAAAGAGTTGGTGTATTAAGCCCAGTGATCCATTACATGATGTGACATGACATTCTCTCTCCCTTCCAAATAAAAGCTCCTCAGTGTTTTTTTTACAGGTCAGTCCACACTTAGATAATCCACTTCCAGAGGAGAGCCACCTTCTCCCTCTCTTGCCCTTACTGTTCCTTTCGAGCAAAGTAAAACTACTTACTAAGCTCATGAGTCTCTTTGACAGCAACCGCAGCCACTTCTTTTAAAAGCAGGCGTCCTAATTAGTGCCTTTAAGTGAATGCAGATCCTTATGCACAGGGCCATATGCAGGACTGAATATTCATGCAGGCACTGAGCCGGCTGTCCCTGCTCCAGCCCAAACGCAGCATTTCCCTTGCCCTCATTATTCTGACATGCCGACAAAGAGCAACAAGGCAAAGAACAAGAGGAGAGAGCAAAGTCAGTGTCTGGCAAAAGTTCACTCCAAACTTCATGACACTGGGAACACAACAAGCATCTTACTTGATTCCCGTAAAGTGTGTGCTTGTATTCTGCTGTTATCGCTGACAGAACCTGAGGTTTTTATGTTTCAGCTCATTACTGTATGTACCAATTGGGAATATTTGGCAACTGTTTTTGAAAGCAAACATGTCAAAATGGATTTCCTATACTCTAGGCTTCCCTTAAAAGCAGTGAGAATACAGTGTTAAAATCCCAACAAAAAAAAATACAAATTAGACAACATAATGTCTATGGTTAAGATTTGAAAATTGTGACTGTGACAAATGAAAATTAAACTACTGTATGAAATTATTACCCAAACTGTCATTGTGACCATCCTTCAGAGTATACAGGTGACTCAGGGTTAGCGATAGAAAAGTGTAATAATGTTTTAAGAATATTACCATTTATTACTAGATTTAAAAAAAATGTTAACCAGATCTATGTGTCAATCCATGGAGAAATACACACAGCACTCGAAAACCTTGGTTTTAAACAAGCTGTGAGGTTGTGATGTTACACCAATACAGAATAGATGCTCCCAGCTGCATGTCAGCACAAAGGAGGGGAAAATACAGATGCTGAAGACCAGGAAACACTGACCAATGTGTGCAGACAATGGATTTCTCGGGAGAGGGAGACCAGAGCTAAACCAGAGAGTTTCATACAACTCACGTATATTCAGACAAACAGTAAGAGAAAAAAATGTATCATTATATTATTAAAGCATGATTAGAAAACCTGAAATAAATGTATGTACCTGAAATCAATGTTACCTTTTTTTTGTTTGGAAAAAGTTGCCACTGATAGAGGTCTCAGGGGAAATTATTTCAAAGTGTAAAGTGGTGCAGTTGAACAGGTCACAATGCAAGCATCGATCAAAGAAGTGGAAAGTTCATAGCCATCGTTCTGAACTAGTGAAGGTCTCTTATTAAATCACTCTATGTGCTGTTATTAAAAAAGGTATGGTTTTACCTAAAAACACCAGACCAATCCAGGTCGAATAATCTTCTGTTATAAAAATCTGCACTCAAGCTTTCTAAAAATCTGTGCTCCATTGCCATCTGAAAACCATGGTGCTGATTTCATACGATTAACCACGCAAAGTAGATGATTGGCTCCTGACGTGCTCCTATACAATCTCTCTAATAAAAGTGACCCCCTCGGTTTTTCCCGCTGTGCCTGAACTCTATGTGAACTGCAAGCCTTCTTAACAAAGACATTGCACCCCAAATGGCTTCACCAAGTCACACACAGGAACATTTACTGTGGTTATTTACACTACATTTACTATACACTTTACAATACACTTATTCATGTGTTACTTTTTTACATTATTCAAAGTAAAGAAAAGGAGCGTCTGTTAGCAGCACTACATATATGTATACAATAGAAAAAATACTGAATCAATTAGCTGTCAATATATGGGGGTTACATTTGCCCAAAAGTCCCACAAAATGTACCCGAATAGCAGGCTGATAACATCATCTTTATAAAAGCTGCTTTGTCACACCTCTTTTTATTGTTAGGCAAATAATAAGACCCTGCTTCTACAGTGTATCCCCTCACCATTATCACAAAAGAGGGCACAGCTTATGACAGGCATTTTAATTGGTACTCAGAAAGTAAGGTGTGTTATTTAGTAAAATAGCTGCGGTTTGCACTTTCTCTCTAAACGTTTGTTTCAGGAGTCAGAACGGCAGCGTCGACAGAACAGAGATGTCACGGCAAGTCATGCAGAAGCAGCGGTAACAAGCGGGGGTCTGTGTGTGTGTGTGTGTGTGTGTGTGTGTGTGTGTGTGTGTGTGTGTGTGTGTGTGTGTGTGTGTGTAGAGTCAAAAATAATTTGATGAGTGCCTCTACTGGAGGAGGAATGTGAGTGGAAGAATGAAGAGCGGAGCAGCTCCAGTTTTGACAGAGCTGCCTGTCCTCCACTTCACTGCGCTGCTCAGGCTTCAACACCTTCAGCAGCCTCGCGCTTGGACGAGCTCCAAGTGCCACCAAGGTCAGGAGAGCACTGTCATTCAACACCACTGTGTGTGTGTGTGTGTGTGTGTGTGTGTGTGTGTGTGTGTGTGTGTGTGTATGTATGTATGTATGTGTGTGTGTGTGTGTGTGTGTGTGTGTGTGTGTGTGTGTGTGTGTGTGTGTGATGTGGGGGAGTGGAGGGGTGAAGGCAGGGTGGTATGGACAAGAGCAAACACAAGCCTTGACGTACGTTTGTGTATTAGTTGCTGTGGTAACTGCAACAGACAGTAACGGTGGCAACAGCAGAGGAGCTTGTACTTTATATCTCATGTCTGTGTCTAACATTGTGTGTGAGTGTGTCTCAGAAAATCCAACGGCCCATTACAGATCTGGATAATCTATACTTTATGTCAAAACACCATACTGCACAGCAGCCTTCCGGTCATTCAAATACAATAAAAAAAACAAGTATTCTACATTTGATTATTTCATTTTTAAATGTCTTTTTAGACGTTGTGTGGCAAGAAATATAATTGTCGATTTATAAAAGGCCAATTCATAATTTCTGTGTCCCTGAGGGTCTGTGGGAAAAGTCCCGTTGCAGCCTAAATATGTGAACGCCAGGGCTTCTCTTAGAAACAAACTGAATGATTGTTTTGGAAAGAGGTTGTGTGGAGCGATTCACCGTGAGGCTCTTACCAACATGGATATAATTGTTTTTTAAAGGAAAACCAACAAAGCCAAATTACTTTGTACCCTTGGTGAATTGCTGAATTGCAGTATGAATGGAACAACATTCTCATCTGGACTAACAGAATGAACCTTACTACTTGTTTCAAAATGAGATAAACTATAACAGCTATTGATAGATCATTCAAGAGTAATGATATATATTTTAGCGTAATTCTCCATAAACAGACACTTTTAGCATATTTAAACTAAACTCACAATTTGTAGAAAGCTTGATAGCATAACCACATTGTTACAATTGTGTAATTATTGAGAACAAAGGCATGTGGGGAAATTGTTAATGATCTTTCAAACTGAAGAAACCATCTATTAATATCAGGTCATCTATGTTGAGAAATTCTACTGCTTTCTATCAGCCTTTACTGTCTATTTCTGACACCGTCATTGGAAACAACTCAGGCTTATGTGTGAACCATGTAACTTGAAAAACGAACCCTGGTTGTAAAATGTTATATCATCTTGAAAAGTGCTGTTGTTCTACACAATGTTGCTTAACAGTTTGAAACATGCTAAACCTCATCACAACTTTAACTGAAAGACCTTCTGTTTGTGAGTCCATCTGTCCCAGATAAGAAACTTCCGGCGATCCTGCCAACTAAACGCCAAGTTCTCTGTCTCAGTTTCCGTCTCCCCATAAACCGCCTGCCGTCTACAGTGAGAGTGTGAGGAGACAGTGGTTTGGCAGTTAGAAGTAATCCCTCTGATGTCGGTCATCCTGCTCCCCTCTCCTCCTGTCATCACAATGGAGGGTTTCAGGGTGAAGTTTCAGGAGTGCTGATATCCCCTGTCCCCTTCATTTTAATACTTGTGTCCCTACTTCTGCATCCTATCTCTTTAATTGCCACTTATTCATGTCCACTTCACAACACTTAGTGTATCTAGTCGCTCGTGCTGGTGAATACAAGGGACTCTATTCATCTGTATGCTGCTGTTTATTTCTTTCTTAGCGAGTGTCTTCTGTATTTCTTTGGATTTAATTCAGAGGGAGTGATTATGTGCATGCTGATCATGCAGCCACACATCACTCTTTTATTCCTCTCCTTAATGTTCTGAGATGTCTCTCTGACCTCCCTCTCTGTCTCTTTCTCATTGTTTTCTATTTTTTTCTTGCTGGCCCTACAGGAAACGTCTGCCCCTGCGGTGGTTTTTACAATCTGATTCGGTAATGAGAGGAAATTGGAGTTTATCTGCCTCAGAGATAGAGGAGCGAGAAAAGAGTCAAACTTCTCCGACCCCAAGCAGGAAAACAAGCATATTTTAGCCATTACTGGGGGCTGCAGACAGATAACCACTAATGAACGTATGGATTGGTCTATGGTTTAGCTCTGCTGCATCCACGCAGAGAAACATAAAACGATAGTTACGGCTGTAACTACGGTTCTATGAGTCCCGGATGACCGCCAGAGGCGGTGCTTTAGCACTGGATATGTCCATCGCACGCATGCGCAGTTCGAGTACCTAATAACAACAAAGTCACCTGTGACCCACGTGACGACGGCTACATAGGCCAGCGTCATTAGCGGATCGGTTCCCAAAATCTTCTCGCGAGCACACAAGAATTCTGAGTGACAGGAAACTCTGGCGGTCATCCGGGACTCATAGAACCGTAGTTACAGCCGTAACTATCGTTCTATATCGTCCCTACTGACTGCTAGAGGCGATGCTTTAGCACTGGATGACCTATACCAACCATGTCATGAAGAATCCAAGCCCTTGCTCACTACTGGAAGCAACGGAGCTCGGCAAAAGGACTACGCCCAAAGAATAGGGAGTGGCGACATTAACCTGATAACAACTGGAGAATGTGCCAGAAGACGCCCATGACGCCGTGGGGCAGATGGTCTCCAGGGGCACCACTCTCAGGGCAGCCCAAGATGTTGAGATGCACCTTGTAGAGTGGCATCTCAGCCTGATGGCAGGGGGCATGTGAGATGGTATCGACAACCCAGTGGAGCAGCCACTGGTTAGAGGGCACAACCTCCTTTAGTGCCGCCATGGCAAAATCAAGAGTTGCTTCTACTGCCGTATACAGGCAGTAGCCCCGATATACGCCCTTTGGGCACCCACAGGGCACAGCAACTTCGACGTGCCGTCCTCCTGAATGTCAAAGCATGCCATCTGGGCAGGCTGATTTAAGTGGGTTTGTGGAAGCACCCTGGGCAGGAATGCCACATTTGCCCAAAGGGCAACACCTGAGAGTCCCACCTCGGGCATGTATCGTTTATGGAGAGGACATGCAACTCCCCAACTCGCTTCCCTGAGGCTATGGCAAGCAGAAATACTGCCTTCGTGGGCAGCCACCTAAGCCCCACCTGTGCCAGGGGCTCGAAGGGAGGAGATGATAGGGCATCCGGCAGTAGGGGCAGGTCCCAAGCCGGAGCCCTCGGGGTGCTAGGGGGATGCTGCCGTAAAGCCCCTCTCAGGAAGAGGGACACCGACCTGTGGCACCCCGCCGTGGCGCCGTCCACCCGATTATGTCGGGCAGAAATAGCAGCCACATAAATTCAGAGTGGAGTGAGAACGTCCACTATCTATAAGGGACTGCTGTCTGGGCAACAGCGTACATGCTGTCCCAAGGAACACGCACATTCTTGCCCCCCAGTTGGGGTAGAAAGTGCGTGAGTGCAAGCTGCACAGCCCGAAGCTCTAGCACGTTGACATGGCGTGCACCCTCCTGGGCAGACCACTGACCCTGAACGGTCATGCCCTGCCGCACTGCACCCCAGCCTGAGAGATATGCACCTATGGTGACGGTCTCCTAGCGGGATGGGATGGCGCCCATGGGCACGCCCATCAGGAGATAGGCCCTGCCCCTCCAGCACGACAGAGAGTGGAGGTGTGTGGCGTAGTGGGTTGTCCGTAAGTGTAACGTTTTTTTTTTCTGTCACTTTAATATCAAATCGGTCGGTGACGCAGAGATCAGGGAACAGACGTGACAGCGGCACAGCGGCACAGCGGCACAGCAACACCAAACACGGAGCAGTCTGCTTTATCCACCAACACAAGAACACCAGTCCAGAACCAACAGCAGAAGGACCCGCTCTGAATCACTCCGTGTCGCTGCGGCTCAGAGACACAGGGATTTATATTTTTCAAAAATAACCGCGTTACAATCAGGTCAGGTTTTTGGTGGATTTAATTAAGTCTTGCATTACAAAGTATGAATGTCCTCTAGCAATTTTCAGACGATATATACGTGTGTAAAGTTTGTGAAGGCAGGAGGAAAAAAGCTTCCGCGATCACCGTCTCCTCTCCATTCCTCCAAACCCCGCCCCCTCCCTGAAAATAATGAGTGACAGGCTGATAGTGACCCGATAGAAACTTTATTATTCACTTAATCACTGAGATATAATGAAGCTAACTTAATCTCATACATTCATGGGATTTATGTAACAGTAAGACAGAGAATGTAAGTGTGCACCCACATGCAGTATTTTAGTTGTTATATGCTGTTGTAAATGCTCCTGTTGTCTGCGGTGTTCAGACTCAAGTCCTGTGTGTGATGCCACATTCAGGACATTCAGTGTCCTTTTTTTAACAGAAGACCGTTGCTAGAAGCTGCAGCTAGACTGCAGAAGCATTCTTTTTTGGTTTTTGAGGATGGAACAACTTCACACACAGATATAGGGAGGCTAGACCTATACAATTCATTTATTTTGGTTTATAAATGAATGTCAAGACATTTATGTTATTGATTTCTGAAGCACTTTCTAAATAATAAAAAGAGAGTTCATATGTATTTACTGCATGTATGCATTGATGAAAAATAAGCCATGTGCAGTAATATAGAAAATTGAGGATGCAACGCATTGGTATGAATCGTGATGCATCGGGATATCGAATTGAATCGAATCGTTGACAGGATAATCGTAATCGAATCGAATCGTGAGACCAGTGAAGATGCACAGCCCTACTTGGCGTCCAAGTGAAGGCTGTTCAGCCACATCTGCATGGGGTGCAACGACAGTGGGCTTAAGGGCCCAACGGCCGAGGCAGCCGTCAGTCTGCCCAAGGGCCGGAGGAACTGAATATAAGGCACCATGTTGCCCGGCCCACATGGAAGTACGCATCCCTCAAGTCCACGGTTGAGAACCACTGTGCATCCTGTGCATGTGCTGTGGTCAGCATATAGAATGGCAGCACCTTCAGGGATCCGTTGATTCCTCTGAGGTCCAACATCAGGCGAAATCCGCCGACTTTCTTTCTCACGAGAAAGTACGCCGAGTAGAACCCCCTGGGCTAAGCAGAGGGTCTACTGGCTCGATTGCGTCCTTGGACAGAAGGACGGACAACTCTTGGGTCAGAGCTAGGGCCTCTGCTGACGACTGTCATTTTGGCCCTGCCGAAGGCTAGGGGCCGGAACTGCGGTTCGTACCCCTGGGTTAAGGTGAAAACCACCCAAGGGCCGGAAGTACAGACAGCCAAGTAACTGAGCTGCTGCTGGGAAAGCAGCCGACAACCGGCCTCGAGAGTCTCGGGGCCTAACCCCCCGGCCTCCGGAGCCCCCTGGGGGGCGCAGGTAAGGCTCTGAGGCACGAGGCCGCCTAGAAGGCCGGCGGCACAAAAGCCCCCGGGAGGTAGATGAGTGGGCCGCTGGGACCTGCGCAGACCACCACTGTAAGCTGGGAGAGCGGCTGCTAGAGGGGCCCCTGGGCCTGCTGGGAGTGGGCACAGGCCTATGAAGACCCGAGAGCTGCTGCCTGGTCTGCCTAGCTTGGGCAGCACGCTCCAGTGCATACAGGGCAGCTTCCCCAAACCGCTCCACTGGCTCGACTGGCACACTACGGAGGACATGTCTCCGACAGTGGTGACTGAGCAGGCCAAACCTGGCAATGAGTCTGCACCAATAAGGACATAACTCGTCCCCATTCCCTAGACATTAGGGCAAAGGCTTACAGTGATGCATCACTGAGGCCCAGCAAAGAAGGCTCAGCCGGAGCCTGCTGCAGAGAGGTAGAGACAGCCAGTATCAGATGGGAGAGGGAGTTCCCGTGCCGCTGTGTCGTAGGCCCTACAGAGCAGCTAGTTTGTGACCCTGCACTGAGGCCGAGGGCACCTGGCATCAGGAGCCAGAATCAGGGAGGCGATGGCAGGCTCAATGGATGGCAAGCGACCCAGCCCCACCCTCGCCGGATCCTGCATGGCAGCAGAGTGGGAGAGGGCCCTGGTGTCTCCAGCATGCATGGAGCTCCCTCAGTTACTCCTCTGAAGGAAGAAAAGTGGGAGTGAAAAGGGGCAGGGTTATGCCTGAAGAAGGCGCTAGCCTGAGCTGAATCGGCCTGCGGAACCTGAAGCTGCAAGCGTACCGGGGCCGCACGAATAATGGCCGCCATGGAGGCGTCCTCCGTGCCCTGCAGAGAGCTCTGAGCAGAGGAGTGGGAAGCCTCCTCGGGGGTGAGCGGCCCTGTCCCCCCCCCCTTCATAGAAGAGGTTTAGCCAGAGCCGCTAGCGACATGGCATCCTCAAGCAGAGGTGTGGCAACCGAAGGAGGGCCAGGCGGCAAGCTAGTAGCCTCTACACCGGCGACTTTGTCTGCTCCATGACGACAGCTAACCGACCCACCTTAGAAGACAGCCTGTTTCTAGCCCTCTACCTGGGGGGTGAACCCATAGCCATCACTCCATCAAGTCGCCGGGAACGGCCAGACTGAGCTGGAGGAAGTTGTGACGAGGAGAGGTGCCACCTCTGCGACTCTAGCCACTCTGAGCGCCCGAAGCATGAATCTATAGCTCATGCAGGCGCTTTGCATGAGACGCTCCCTCAAATGTTCGAGGCCAAGGCAGAGGGGGGCAGCGGTCATGGCCGTCCTCGGGCTCAAGAGAAGCCATACAGGCACTACATGAATGAGCCAGTCTGTAGGTAGCCGGATGCAGCGTAGCCGGGAGTGGGTGCGAGAACACAGCCTTCCCCAGCTACCTGCTGAACGGAAAGAGTAGAGCAATGCTCCTACTCGCCGAACACAAAGAGGGATGTAACTACACCCACGTTACCGGCAGAGGGAGCGGGAGCGAGAGCACTGCCTTCATCTAGCTGGATTAAATAAAGAAGTTTAACAGGACAGTTTAGCCGGGCAGCTGCTGCTAGAATCAAGCAACACGTCTACCAGGAGTGGGGGCGAGAACACTGCCTTCACTGGTTGAGTTCATAACGAATGCCAGGTGCAGCGTACCCGGGAGCGGGTGCGAGAACACAGCCTTCACCAGCTACCTGCTGAACGGAAAGAGTAGAGCAGTGCTCCTACTCGCTGAACATAGAGAGGGATATGAATGACCTACACCCACGTTACTAGCAGAGGGAGCGGGAGCGAGAGCACTGCCTTCACCTAGCTAGATTAAATAAAGAAGCTTAACGGGGCAGTTTAGCCAGGCGGCTGCTGCTAAGAATCAAGCAGCACGTCTACCAGGAGCAGGGGTGAAAAACACTGCCTTCACTGGATGAGTTAAACAATGAAGCTCAACAGAACACGCCAGATGTTAGCCAAGTGGCCGCTGCTAACAATCAGAGCAATACGTTACAGGGAGCGGGAGCGAGAGCACTGCCTTCACCAGCTGAGTTTAAATAAAGAAGCTTTAACAAAACATGCAAGATGTTAGCCAAGCGGCTGCTGCTAACAATCAAAACAATACATTTACCGGGAGCGGGAGCGAGAGCACTGCCTTCACCAGCTGAGTTAAATAATGAAGCTTAACAGTACACGCAATACGTTAGCCAAGCGACTGCTGCTAACAATCAAGCGAGATCAAGTCAAATAACACAAATGTTTAAGACCAGATAACTAGCTTCTAAAGAAGAGAACAGCACAGAGCCGTAGTTACAGCAGTAACCATGGCCAGTACTTACACAGCTTCGAACCGTAGTTACAGTAGTAACTATGGTCAGTACTTACACGGCTTAGAACCGTAGTTACAGTAGTAACTATGGCCAGTACTTACACGGCATAGAACCGTAGTTACAGTAGTAACTATGGCCAGTACTTACCCAGCATAGAACCCAGGAGCGGCGGGTACTGTAGGCTAGGGAAGGCTAAGCCTTCCCAAATATTTTTGTCACTGCATCCTGGTAAAATACAAATATAATGTTTGTGTCTTTGACATTAGCGCTGCTATGCAGCCACCAGTAAACTCTACTACGAAGCCAATTCAACATACCCTGAATATGTTTGAGTTCAGTTATCTTAACTAACCCTAACAAACGAGATCTCGCTAAGTGGTCCTACAACGCTGGTTATCAACTCTGTAAATCAAGCCAGGGATTCTCTCTCCAGCTGAGAGCGCATTCATGTGAAAGGGGCGGGGTTAGCTACATTTGACCAATCACACACAGGGACAGCGTCATACTTCAGTAATGAAAAGTAAACTAATATTAGACAAATATGAGCTTTAACCATCCATGACTTAAACATATAATCCAGGATACAAGCCACATAGTTGCACCTGCAAGGTGAATATAGAACAACTGAAAATAAATAAACTACAGAGCGTTTGAAAGCGTACAACAGTTTTATGATATCACTGCCCCATAGACACGAGTGGATCTGACTTTAATTACATTTGAGTTGAGTGTTTCGTCAAGCTAATGTGTTGCTTAAAATAATACTTCTGCAAACAGTATGTGACACTGTAAGTGTTGCACGGCCAGATACGGCTCAGCTGACTCAGATAAGGAAATATATATTATATGATCGATGATCTGATTGATGATGTGATATGAACGATAAGTGCGACACGTCGGCGTCTCCCCTGCATACGGTAGTTTAAACTGTATTTCCTTTATCCTGTAATATGACGTGATAGATTTAAACTCTGCACACTGAGCTCTGATTGGTCACTGAGTTGATATATTTTCTATACACGCCGGAGGCGGGCAGCGTCAGGTAAAAAAAGTTATTTAGCCTTCCCAAACCTGAGCCTCACGCGCCGCCTATGATAGAACTGTAGTTACAGTAGTAACGATGGCCAGTACCTACATGGCTTGGAACCGTAGTTACAGTAGTAACTATGGCCAGTACTTACACAGCTTAGAACCGTAGTTACAGTAGTAACTGTGGCCGGTGCCTAAAAGTGTCAGCCAAACGGCTGCACACTAGATAATAAAATATTGGGAGGATGACATCCTCTTTAATGACCACACTTGCAGAGCACACAGAGTGAAGATTGTTCTCTGCATATCATCCTAGTGCTAGGAGTCTAGTACTAGGAGCAGTAAATACAACGATATAGCGCTACTGCAATCAAAACCATACGTTACAGGGAGCGAGAGCACTGCCCTCACCGGCTGAGTTAAATAATGAAGCTTAACAGTACATGCAAGGTGTTAGCCAAGCTGCTGCTAACAATCAAGCAACCAAGCCAAAACTCAAATGTTAAGACCAGATAATTAGCTTCTATGGAATAGAACAGCCCGCATAACCGTAGGCCATGGTCACAGTAGTAACCATGGCCAGTGCTTACATGGCCTAGGACCGTAGTTACAGTAGTAACTATGGCCAGTACTTACCTTACTCTCTGCATCTTATTGTAAGTCGCTTTGGATAAAAGCGTCAGCTAAATGCAATGTAATGTAATGTAAACAAAAAACGGGCAAAATATGGCACCCTGGGCTTTCCATACAATTGAATGAGAGACGTAGCTAAAGCTGGGAACTCAAATGTTAATGATAGCTCGGGCACAACACCACAAGCATAACTTTCAAAAGAGCATAAGGGCAACTTTATGGGAGAGGAAGCGGGAACACTGTCGTCACCAGAAAGTCTAAGTCAAACAATAAATAAGACAGCAATCAGGACAATTTAGCTGGGAGAGGGTGCGGGGACATCATCACCAGCAACAAGTTGACACAAACCTGTCCGTCGAGGCACAGCTGGCCACAGCTCCTGGAGGATGCGTTAATAATAGTGATGTGTCGGTCGCGAACGAGCCGTCTCAAAGAGCCGGCTCTTTTAAGTGAACGACGAGAGCCGGCTCGCGCCCGCGAACGAGCCGGTTTTTTTTTTTTTTGCGGAGGGATCTAGATCGGCATGAAGGCACATTATGCAATGTGTACATTATCCCGCTTATTACATGGCCACATTCTCAACAAATTAATGACATGACTCCCAATATTAATTGAAATGCTTTTATGGATTTAGAAAATGATTTTATTGATTTATCCATCCATCCATCCATCTTCTCCCGCTTATCCGTGGTCGGGTCGCGGGGGTAGCAGTTCCAGCAGAGAGCCCCAAACTTTCTTTTCCCTGGCGACATCAACCAGCTCTGACTGGGGGATCCCAAGGCGCTCCCAGGCCAGCGAAGAGATATAATCCCTCCACCTGGTCCTAGGTCTACCCCTTGGTCTCTTCCCAGCTGGACGTGCCTGGAACACCTCCCTAGGGAGGCGCCCGGGTGGCATCCTAACTAGGTGCCCGAACCACCTCAACTGGCTCCTTTCGACGCGAAGGAGGAGCGGCTCAACTCCGAGTCCCTCCCTGATGACCGAACTTCTCACCTTATCCCTAAGGGAGACACCAGCCACCCTGCGGAGAAAACCCATCTCGGCCGCTTGTATCCGCGTCCGTTGTTACTGTTTGAACTAATGTAGCAACGGCAGGAACTGCTTCGAGATTGTTTTTGAGGAGCTTTTTGATTACAGATTTGAAAACATCGTTGCTTGCTTTAAAAGTAGCACAATTCATTATGTCAAACTTTGGAAAGTATCTAGATACCCTAATGCCAAAGTAACTGGCAACTGAATATGTGTCGCCGTTTGATGTCTATGTCTGGACCGCTGCGTAAAAAGGAGGGTTTCTGCCCCATTACTTCTCTTCTTACTTCAATAAGAATAAAACACGGAGGAGGGAGATCTCTTTTTCTCCCCCTCTTCTGACAGCCCAGCAGCTGATCTCAGAGCACGCTGCCCTCTCATGCAGGGGGGCGTGGTCAGCTGCAGCTCACAGAATCATATACTTTATATAGATATGGCCCTACAATATATTGTTCAAATATAGCATGATAGGTCCACTTTAAGTAATACAAGACAGAATGATGATGATGATCTCCGCGCTACAGCTGCTTCGTACATGCATGCAGGTGACATGTAATATCCAAGGATTAGAGACGGTTGGATGCTGCTGTTTTGAGCATTGCAATATATTTATTTTCACTATGTTATTTATTTATGATTATCCTTAGGCTCAGCAAAGATTTGATGTAAGCTGTTGCTGTCTTTTTTTCTATAGCTAATAGTTACTGAAATAGAGCCCTGCTGTTTTGTCAGGGCCTTTTCTTTAAATATAATTTTCAAATGTCGATACAGCCCCTTTTTTAAGATAGTATTTATAGGTGTTGCTATCTGTTTTGTGTAGCGTGGTTCGACAAGCAAGTCAGTGCATTCATTGGGTGGTATCAGAGAGTTACACGGGTCTGTAAATGCAATGAAAACATTTGGCCACAGCAAATCATTTATATTAAACATGTCATTTTTACTTTTGAATACTTCAGTACAAAGGATGTATTGAATAATTTAAGTGATATATGTGTGTCCACATATAAATCATTAGTCAAAACAGGGCTACATTTTATTTAAGGTATAATATGTGGTAAACTGAAGAGCCGTTTGGGAGCCGAAAGAGCCAGCTCTTCTTGGTGAGCCGAGCCAAATGATCCGGCTCACCAAGAAGAGCCGATCCGCTAATGACGCCGGCCTATGTAGCCGTCGTCACGTGGGTCACAGGTGACTTTGTTGTTATTAGGTACTCGAACTGCGCATGCTTGACATATCCAGTGCTAAAGAACCGCCTCTGGCGGTCAGTAGGGACGAAATACAACTCTCATTAATGTTCCCATCGGTTGAGGTGAGAACATAGTGGAAATAGGCAGAGTAAAAAATGCAAAGAACTTTGGTGTTACTAACTACTTACATTTGAATAGTCATCTGCTGGGGGTTCTTGATCAGTATTGCATCAACATTCATTGCATCACTGCCAATAGTTTCATGTGTTACACAGCTCTTGCCATTACGTGACAGTAAGATTTATTTTTAAAGGTGTGACCGAATTGGGTGGAGAAAGAATTAGCATTACTAACAGCCTCTTCGGGCTGGTGTCAGTTTCCAAAACCTGAATCTTTTCTGACACAAATTTGAATCTAGATTTGGCGGGGAACATGAAATGCAGTTATACCAAATAATATTGGTTCCCTGGCTGCCAAAGCATCATGGCTACGACTACTTGATCAGAGAGAAACATTTTCTTTAACAAACTTGTGTAATGGCCTTTTACCACACAATGTGACGTTGATTTGGATTTGGCATCAGTTACCCAATTGAATGTAAAGGGAAATCATTAAAGGGTGTATTGTTGTGCCGAGAGATAGGGAGTCGGAGGCGGTGCAATGGAGGTACAAAGTTTGTTTTAATGAGCAGCAGAAATGTAGATGTTGTTGTGTCGCAGCCCGGGACGACAAGAGAGTGAAGTCAGGAGGGCACACAACATATATAGTAAACAACACATATATGTCCGTGTGGAAACAATAGCCCCAACTGTAGTTCCATGTATGAATTATGTCCCAGTGTATTAATAGGTGGTCACCACACAAGCCCCCCCAGAATTCAAACATGGCAAAAAAATCCTCGCGTCCGTGGAGGAAGCACCACAGGGGCCGAGGAGGGTGGGGCCGCAGGTGAGGACCGGGCCATGGAACGGGCCATGGAACGGGCCGTCGGAAGGGGGCCGCAGTAGGCGTCGTGGCGAATGAAGTCATCACCCGCCAGTCGGTGAAAGCCGGGTCGCTGAGTCGCGACGGGCGTCAACAACCCGGTGGTCCCCAGCAGGAAGGAGCGCTGCCCGGCCGCAGGCGAGGGCACAGCGGCGGCGGGCATGAAGTCCTCGGGAGGAAGGAGCGCAACCCGGCCGCAGGCAGACGTGCAACGGCGGCGGGCACGAAGTCCTCGGCAGGCGTCGAGGCATCCCCGGGAAGCAGGAGAGCAACCCGGCCGCAGGCAGACGTGCCGCGGTGGCGGGCATGAAGTCCTCAGCAGATGTCGAGGCATCCCCGGGAAGCAGGAGAGGCCAGAAAGGGTCCCGGAGCGCGCCACCCATGGGCCGATGGAGCATGGGCGACGTCCGGAACTGTCGAGGCGAGACGGGGTCCAGGAGTGCACCACCCAGGCGTCGATGAAAACGTGAGTGGCGTCTGGAACCGCCGTGGAGGTGGTGAAAAATGTGAGAGTGTCCACCTGAGGTCAACCGGCTGGTCGAACCTCCTCTCCGGCACCAGAAAAAAAACAAAAACTCAAAAGGGTCGATAGCCGTTAGCTGTTGCCGTTAGCTGGCAGCCACCGGTAGCTGCTAGCCGTAGTTAGCCAACGTGGTTAGCTGCTAGTTGTCGTTAGCTAGCGCAGCTGGGACGTGCAGCCGCACGCCCCGAAGAAACAACCCCACGAGGTAGCAATCGGGTTCATCCCTACCCAGCAGGTCGTGCATCGTCCCCCCTGTAGTCGGAAGGCAGATGCGGGAATGGCGAGCAACATCCTCAGCCATTCCACGAGGCGCGCACCGAGCCTCAGACCGCGTGCCTGTAGCAGCTACGGTCGACTCCAAAAAATCCCCGGCATTTCGAGAAAGAAACCTGGGTTTCCTTTGCCGTGTTCGGGTCCGTCTCGGAAACTTCCCAAGACGCTGTCGGGGTCACCAATGTAGTGCCGAGAGATAGGGAGTCGGAGGCGGTGCAATGGAGGTACAAAGTTTGTTTTAATGAGCAGCAGAAATGTAGATGTTGTTGGGTCGCAGCCCGGGACGACAAGAGAGTGAAGTCAGGAGGGCACACAACATATATAGTAAACAACACATATATGTCCGTGTGGAAACAATAGCCCCAACTGTAGTTCCATGTATGAATTATGTCCCAGTGTATTAATAGGTGGTCACCACAGTATGTTCAAAACGGAGGACATGGAGGTTAAGAACTGTTTCTGTATTTCTGTAAGGTGAAGTGAAACACACCGTACACAAATAGAATGAAGGCCACTTGCATGCATGGGCGTCGCAGCCATTATATCAGGGTGGGACAAGTCCCCCCCACCTTTTTAAATGATTAGTTTAGACCCCCCCACTTTTACCACGTGGAAAGTCCGTGAATCAGTCTATCTCGCCGCACTTTGTAGAGAGCTGTGTCAGTGCTTCACTATCAAATCCATTCCACTTGCTTATTGAGAGAATGCCCAAATCAATGAAACTCCGTACCATGTTTGCACTGCTACTTTGTACCAAGGCAGATTCTCCCATAGTGCGCGCATGTTCAAGGAGTGTTGTCATAGTTGGACAGCTCAGATCTGTTGTATGAAGCGATGCCGGTAGCGGAGGTAAGGCACACACACCAAATGTTCAGAAAATGGTTAATACAGCGAAACTCAAAGCTGACGATCTCTTGGTTTGATATGTTTTCTCCCCCAGACAACATGGACATAAGAACATTTTTTTCAAAGAAGAGGAAAGTAAGTCTTCAGCTGGTAGCAGTTAATCAGTTAACAGTGATGGCGGCGGTGGCGTCTCACTTCTGGAGAGGAGTTTCATCTTTATGTCATGATAGAGAGATACAAATACTGAATAGTTTAGATGAGAAAAGGCATCGAAATGCCAGGTTACTAGTATTTATCATGTACACAGGGAACATGAATAACCCGATCTCTCTGCTCATGTAAACACCATGATGTCCATAGAGACGCAGTCAGTGTGTTTTACTGGAGCCTCAGTTCGATAAGAGATTATTTTCTGAATTATTTAACTTCGGTACTCTCTCTCAAAATGGTAATGTGCATTATGTTTTAATTATACTTCTTATCATTCAGAAGCTTTTTGTGTGTGTTTATGTTTTACTGAGTGCTTATAGGCCATTTCCATTCCAGTATTCTTTCACACACAGTGACGTCACGAGCTACCCACAATGCAACGCGCGCCATATATATATATATATATAAACACGCCATTTTCCTGGAGGTGCTAATATCCTGGAGGTGCTAATATAAACAGCTAGCTAACGTATCCAGGCAGAGCGCACTAGTTTTTTTTTCCTGAATTAACGACCGAAGAAATCGCTGCATGTCTTCGGATTACATCTCTGGACTTGAGGGGTGTGCTCTAGGTCGTTACCAGCGTAAACTAGAGCTGTGTGGGTTGTCCGATTGCCCTTACAGACTGCCTGCAGATGTATGGAAAAACGACTCTCGAAAGTGGCCTTCGGTCGATTTTGGCAGCATCTACGTCTATCTTCTGGAAACACCAGGTGAATACCCCACTTGTCACAATAATATCATCATGCCAATGCATATATGTGGTATTTTAGAGTTGACTATATTGATTAAGGCAATAGACTATGATATTCTGCTTGCACCTCGCGTTAAATGGCGGATACCGGAAGTACAGTGTCGCACTCGGCCCAAAACCCGTATGTGTGTGTGAAAGAATTCAGTTAACTGTTTATTTTCTGTGCACATTACAAAGACTAGCTAATATTCTACCTACTGCTTGGGACTTTGAGTCTTCAAAATGTCCAATGTCACAGACTGGGACTTACTTTAGAGTCAGTTGTATTTACATTCACTAGACTTGTTATGGTTCAATGTGAAAGAGTATACTGCTCAATACATAATGATCACTTCACCACCTCTCTTGACATCTAGGCGCTTGAGAGTGAGTCAGAGGCAGAACACAGGGACAGTGGAGAGAGGTCCGTTGCTGAGGTGAGTGATGAAAGGGAAATGACAGTTAAGAGTCAATTGTGATGTGGACTCTCATCCCAGAATTTTAAGGAAATCAGTGGGGATATTGAACAGGAAACATTTCAGTCAAGGGGCATCATGTGACCAATATAGACAGAAGAGCAACATTTATTTGAACAAGTCAACGATACCATTTCTAGGTGAACTTAACATCTGTATGGAGTCAGATCAGTCTCAATATTAATAAATGCTCACAGAAGGATTCACAAATGTATTTTGCGATGTATATATAAATGACTATCCACAACAATATCTCTCAATGCACTCACAAATATTTATTGTTGTATATAAATGTACAAAAAATGGGCATTTAAACTGCTTTTTATTAATTCAAAGACAGCTCTGAATTAATAATCAAATATGTTTCCTTTCTTGAAGAATGAAATTGCAAAAATGTAATGTACAGTACCCATCATTTTCCTCATGCTAATATAGCCACATAAAAGTATCAAACCACCTAAAATGCACCAGAATACAGGAAATCTATTTTTTTTCCGTACCCACACACTAATAGATGCTCCTTAAGATAGTTTTTGCATTGTTTTGCATGTTTGTGATGTGCAAACACTACCTTGTGAAATACCTTTTTTTTAATGAAAAAAATAAATACATATTAGGTCAAAATGTACACTATGGAAATATTTATTTCTACATTAAAATTGTATCATCACCATTGTCTTGGTTCCTGCTTTTCTCACTATCAGTAATTCAAATAATGGATAACACTAATAGTAGACTTGTCAAAATAATTAGATTCAAAGACTGCCGTGACAGTTGTGTCATTGGTAGAAAATGTCCAGAGTCACAAAATCAATTTCATGCACTAAGAGTCATATGTCGCATAAGAATTTGTTCTGTAGAAGTGAACGGATTAAAGAGGCTTTCAGAATCGGATCAAGAAGAGGTTATGTTTGCATAAATATTTATGAATACACAGCACTACGACCCCTGTAACCTTTATCCACTTCTCCTCAGATAGCTTGACTTATTGCATGTTTCATTATTGCTTTTATTGAACGCTTACATATTTCTCCCTGGTTTGTATTTATTTTGTCATTTCATAATTACAAACTTGTCACACAAAGCATCCTTAAAAAGCCAGTGACCATAAACTAATTTGACCAAAAATAAACGTGTAACCTTTAATACTTGCGAATAAATTGAGCTTTTGTCACTTTACAAAAGAGACCAATAAGGGACGAATGGAGGCCATCAGCATTGAATGGATGTTGATATAATCTGCATGTGGGGGGCTAATAGAATAAGTGGCTCTGCTCTCACGCAGAACATGGGCCTAATGTGATTTCTGTTCTTACTTTGATTAACAGAATAATAAAATATATAATTGCATCTCAGATAAAGAATGCTTTCGTAATATAATGTTATGCACTCTTGCATGATGTGAATAGTGATTGAATGCATATGCTTCACTCCTAAGTGGCTGCACTCAAAGCCCCCCGCTCTAATACATAACATTAATATCGGTCTCTGAATATTAATTAAGAGAAGAAAGCACTGAAGACAGGATGTAAACAAAGGCACCAGCTGTAAAACTGTCCTGGCTATGTGATTGCATTTTCTTTACCGTATACATGGTCTGAAAACCAAAGAGTAAGATGATAGCTTTTACAAACTGAATTTAACAACAACAACCAGTGTCTCAACTGAGTAAACTGATTTGAGGTTATTTCCAGGGAAATTAGGTTAGGAAATCAATATATAAGATCCAACAGAAATGCAAAGCTTAAATATTGCATTTGTATTATTCTGTATGGGGACATTTCAGGACTGTATGCGAGCTCAAACAATAACTCAATTTGTTAATTTGCATTTAATTTATGTTCTTCCACTATTTGCTACAGCTATAGTGTTCCTGTTTCAAAATGTAAAGAGATGTAACTAGCAGAATATCTTGTTTTTTGTAATACTTAAACTCATTTACAACACTATATATAATATCATAATCTATTTATTTTGTTACAAAAGGCTGCTTTAAGGTTAATTATATGATGGTGCATGCTTACTGTCTCAACAGTGGGGATTCAGGACAATTTTAAAATCTGTGTTGACCTTATTTGTAATCTAATTTACAGAAATTCTTAACATCTAATGTTATATTTGTTAAAAATATGTTTTCATGTTCTAGTTCCCGTTCCTGGCCTGCCCCAATTAAATGGGATAATTTGCTGGTGCTGCTGTTTGCTGTTAATGCTAACTCAACACTTCCTGCATCTGTTCCACATTAAAAGGCCTCCATCGGTTCAGGGCGCATATTTCCCAACTGAATCCTTAGTGCTTCTGTAAAGCGTATCTCTGTTTTTAGCATAGCACACATTTGTTACGTCATGTTATTTTTATCAAGTAATTTGTATCATCACATGTTTATTTGCCTGTGGGTGTGCATTGTGTTTGTGAATGTTGTGGAACACATTCTGATATTTTACTTTTTGCTTGATATAAAAAAACATATTGGTATCTATCATAATCACGCATAAGTTAAATATTAAATGTTTAGTTTTAAACTTAACTTAACGGGCCATTGTTTATTGTACATACATGTAATTTTATTTGAGTGTGTCATTGCAACCCAATTGTATGGTGGTACAAGAGTTTGACACAAGAGTCAAGCTGTGATCCCAGTTCAGATATATTATACTTCCATGTGGTACTGTACAGTACATACGTACTATGTGAACTTCCACAGCATGGTGTTGTGTCAAATAGGACATGTCTGAAATGTCTATCACTGCTGTAAGCCAGCTAGCTAGCCTTTGTGTTAATGTTCGGTACAAATGATTACAGACTGCTAAATGATCTCAATAAACATTATGGCTTCTATTTAACAGTATGGGACCTACTGTGTATTGGAATTTGTAGGGACTCATATTTGTTTAAAGCAAACGTAATTTCTAGGGTTTTATTTGTATTAATGTATATCCCTGTACACAAAATCTAAGTCTTTCTGCCATGGAATAGGATCCCCTCCTTTGTTGCTTGTGAGGGTTTCCTTTGTTATAACATGTTAAAGGTCTTTTGTTGCACAGATGTACATAAACAACATTTATACATAAATCCAGAACATGTATAAATTAATGTGGTACCCAATATATTATTGATCACAGAGGAGGGAAGAATCCACAGCCTCAGGACAGATTCTGCTCTCCTGTGATGACTTGACACCTGTCCAATTTGAAGTCAGTCCCTGCACGGCTCAAGGATCTTATGTGTGTCTGTGCCCTTTCTTCTTCCTCCTCCTCTACCCTCCTTAACGTCATTCATTGCCTAATTTTTTTGCGTGAGAGGTAAGCCCAGCGGACTGTGGAACAGCTCTTCACTGGACCATCCTTAAACAACAATATCCTGTTCATCACAGCTATGTGTAACCCCCAGCTGTCAACACATCATCCAGAGAGAATGAATAAATAACTCATGGGGGGGCGTGTAGGCCCCGTAGGCTGAGATGTTTTCTGCCTTGACAAAGCCTTGGGGCATCGGAGCGCACACAACCTGTTCTGGACTTCCCCTAATCAGCCTCTGTCCATCATGGCTCCCCACGCCTTGATGCTGTTGGCCGATCCGGAGAATCCGCCTCCACCAACGCTGCTGCCGCCAAACTGCTATCTCTAAATACATACAAATTAGCTGTGTTAGTGAGGCATGCTCCAGGGCATCATTTAATTGGCAGATCCTGAATGACTTCCTCTGCTCTGTTTCTTCATTATCTGGCAGAGAGAAGCAGAGAAATGAACAGATACAGGCGGGGGCAGAGATTTTAGTAGAAACCTTGGCTAAAACCAGCAGCTTTAACCCTTTGACCCCCATACAACACCTTTTCCTGCATATTATTTTCATATATTTTGCATGCATCCAACACACTTCATTCACATGCACTGTTCAGCTTTTTAATTTATTGAGAGTGTAAGAAATATATATTGCAATTTCAGTCATGCATTTCAAGGTTCGCTGTTAGAGCAGTTTGAGCCTGCGCTTGGCTATTACTCAGAAAACAGTGGGTGATGTTACCGACACAGAAATGTAAAACTTTTTGGGGGTTTTGTATGTCATTTATTACTGTCACTGGTGCCTTGTGCCAAGTATTTTACTTGTTCACCTTCTTAGTAACTTCCAAAGCCAGGAAAATGTTCAACTATTGGAATGACCAAGCAGTAACCTCCAGTGTTAAGAATGTAACTAAAGCAAAAGTAACAGAAACTGTGGTTCATCAATATCAAAATAGTGTGGCTGGATCTAAAAGTGAGTTTTCATCCAGAGACCCCATTTCAAAATGCCCAACCTTACAGCAGAAATGAACACTTTTGTATGCAATATTGATGTAACATTCATATGTATATTCAAATAACGGCCTTTGGAAAACACACATATTAATCTAATTATATCCAGTCACATTTGGTTGAAATGCTACTGTTACAATACTATTTTAATTTCCTTCAAGAGGTAAAGTTTGATATTTCTTGGTAACTTCAACCAACATGAAACACCAAGAAGATGAAAAAACTCCAGCTTCAATTAAATGTGATTAATGTCATCTGTGACTGCTATGAACCTTTGCATAATGATGCGTTGACTCCCAACCTCACACTTCTGCTCTACCCTTCCACCCATCTGCAATTTTTGGCATTTTCCTCTCCAAGATGTGATTGGTGCACGGATAAGCAGTTCCTCTGGCTTTGTGGGATGTGGGTAGAAAGCCTGCAGGGGGTAATGTCTATGTCTATGCACTATCAACTTATTCTTGATGGTCAGGGCACCTGCAGGTCGAGGGATGGAACTTCTACTGAAGCAGCAATTACATTTGTGTGCATGCCAGACTATTAACGGCATATTATCAACAAAGGAAATACTGGTTCTCAAGTCAATTAACTTACACTTCCATGTAGTACACTATGAACACTGTAACTTGCATAGTGATTGTATTCCGACAGAGTAGTCTTATCTCAAATCAGACAAAGCCGCACTGGAAACAATGGCTAGCTGTTTGCTAGCTAGCCTCTGCATTATTGTTAGAGGTTACAAATCATAAAAGAATGCTAAATGAAACCAAAACATATTGATGACTTCTATCTGACATTAGTAAAGTGGTATTTAGTGAAATAGTACAATGTTCATTGGAGCAACAGTAAACCCCTGCAGTTCCTCAGCTGCTATTTTCATGTTGTCCATCTCAATCGACGAACTGCCTTTATTGCTTACCATTGCACAACCTTTTTCTCAACTTTCAATTGTTAGTTTAGGCATATCTAATCATTTAAATGGTCCCTGCCATATTGGAGGACTATAGGACTCGAGAATATGTCAAGCTTGGGAAGAAAAAACTAAAACAGAAAAATAATGAATGAACCTGAACTCTTAACCAATTGAATTTTCCAATCTCATTCCCAGACATGCCTGGACATAACTTGTAATTTAGTATGGCTAAAATGTAACCACCTGTCAAGCCTTGATGAGCTAATTAAGAGGCAGTTAGCTGATTAAGGGAGCCCCTGAGTTGATGTGAAGCCAGATCGGGGATTGTGTGTGTGCTGCTATTAGCCATTAAGGGTTTATGCTGGACTGACTTCACACAATGTGGACGGGGATGAAGCTGTCCCTTATACAAAAAGAGGAAGAGCCACATTAATGGAAGTGGAGGATTCTCACTCTCCCTGTCCTTTCACCCCTCTATCCCTCTCATTACCCGTCTGTGGAGTCCCTCATTTGTTGCACATGCTCTTCACAAGAAACAATAAACTGACCCCCTTGCATTCACCCCGAGGTGCTTCCTTTGGGGAGACGGAGGGGCCTCTGAAAGACAGAGAGTGCAAGTGTGTGCGATGCATTGTGTGTGAGTGTATTAGTGTGAGGGTCTGAGTAATTAAGTGTGTGATATTGTGTGTGTGTGTCCATCTGCGTGCGTAGTGGCCTGCATGTGGGTTCAGTCGTCTGTGTGCGTGGTTGCATGTGTAAATGTGATCACAAGTGTGAGTGTGTGTGATCTGTTTGCAATTAGCCCTCTTGTGTTCCTGGTAGCCCGGAGGCATGTCTAATGTCTTGGTGGACTGAAGCCCCAGCTGATGTCGCTGAAAGGGCCTCCATCTGCTGCGAGAACATCACAATGAGGAGCCGGGCAGTCAGAGACAGAGGAAAGACGAGGACTATAGGCAATGAGCATCATGGGAATGAAAACGAGGGGGGAATAAGCTATTAGGGACAAGTTGTGCTTGGGGGGCCATCTTCCCCTATACATGGTGGAGAATGCCATTAGCACCATCTAGCACGCAACACTGAGACCAGAATCAGAACACATACATACACACAAGTAGACACAAGCCATCTACCTCAGAATGTGCAATAAAAGTTTAAAAGAACCATCACTTTATTCACATATAGTCTTTATTTTAATCATCTCACAGTCTCCTGTTTTAAAAATATGAATCTTTTTTAAGTGTTTTTGCCCCATATCTGTTTCTTATTAATGTATTTTTTGGACACTGCTAGCCTTAACACTGTAACATTATATTTTAAAATCAGAACACACGTCACAGGAAATGTACTACTGTACATACACAAAAGTACACACACTGTCTGCCTTAAACAAGACCAACATACTCTCTTGTAGGTGACAATTTGGGGATTTTGCCATCTCTGAATTCTCAACCAAATAATGTATGTATTATTTATGAGTCCTGTTCACTTCAGTTTTTGGTTGATTAGGCTAATCATGTTCTTTTTTAGTTGAAAGATCAGGAACACCAACATTTTATTAAGAAAATCTAAGGTAAACAAGTATTTAAAAAGTGATATAAACTACAGAGCATGATCTAACAGAAAGCTATTTTGGCTCAGATTTGTTTATTTTTAATTTCTTCACTTTCAATTAACTCAGTTGAATTAGATTGTTGTTGTAGATCTAAATACAAAATCATCTTATGTAAGATACCTACCTTCGAAAAATGAATTTAGGTCAGCGTAAGAATCACGCCTCTTGAAGACTTTTTTTACAGCTCATGTGACCTAGACTTACCTCTCTATAGGCCTGCTTACATCAAGAGTTTCCTGCTTTTCAGGAAGAAAATAAAACAGTATTACCTACAGATAAAGAAAAAAGACTTGTGTTTTGATCATGGATTTACAAAGAGGCCATATAGCGTGTAGTGTTTTCACAGCACCATGTTTCTAAGCAACTGTTCAGCTACCATAGAATCAGAATTGAATTGAGTTTGTAAAGAAAAAAAAGGTCTGGTTGGCAGAGTCTATCTCCCTGCCGTATATTAAGATGTACTCACTGAGTCATGCCACACGCACACACACACACACACACACACACACACACACACACACACACACACACACACACACACACACACACACACACACACACACACACACACACACACACACACACACACACACACACACACACACACACACACACACACACACACACACACACACACTGTAATCTAATCAGTGATCTGTTATTGTGGCTGTTGATGAATTACTCAGACACTGGGGACACACACTGAATATACAGCCGGTGCTCAGTCAGAAGCATTCAGATTGGATAGAACCTTTTGTCTTCACAGCATGGAAGCCGTGCGAGGTGGGGGAGGGGGTGATTTGGGTACCCGGGGTGTTCCTATAGGATCCCAAGTGTTCATTTGAAACCCCATTTTATTAGGAAAAGTCAGGCTGCGACAAAACAGTAACATTTTAAAGTCAGACTGTGTAATCACATTATGCTAAAATGAATTATTTGCAAGAAAAAAGAGAAATTGTGTATTATAATTTTTTTTTTACTGTAGAATTACTCTATCATATGCATAATGTCATTTTCCAGATAAAATTAGGTTTGACGCCAGCAACTGTTACCTACCAGACTTGTGAACAATCAGAAATGTGGCTGCTTCTTCAGTTCTTAGCACTCAGATTATTGATGAAGTGACATCTTGCCATGTAGGTATTATTTAATAAATTAACGTAAAACTGAGATTGAAAAAAATAAAACCAAGTTGCCTGCTGTAAAGTATAAGTCTGTAAATATACGTGTGTGTGTATTTGTGTGCGTGCATGTCAGTGAGGGTACAAGCAGCACATTGACAGTGATAGATGGATGACCTCCAAAGCTGCTGATTGTTTGTGATAAGGGATCTTTAAAGGAAACAAGAAATGCACACACTAACACACACTCACGTACACAAGCGTGTTGTGGAATGTCATGTGTCAGGATGTCACTGACTTACTTACGTTTTTAAAATATCAGGCTGTTTTTTCAGCTTTCTTTTAATGCGTTTTAAAGAGCGTTACAAATGAGAATTTATAACAGATAATGAGAAAGAAAGAGAGAGAGATGTTATGTTTAATTCAAATGTTAATCTAATAGGGTGGGTTGGGTGGATTTGAGGTAGCTATTGGGTGCAACAACACAACAGGGGGGGTGGAGTCGAGGCTGAAATAAAAGAGGAGTTGAGCAGAGGAATGTTAAAGAACCGGTTGGACCGCAGAGAGACACCTTTGGCCTTGAAACTCTGACAGGTAGACTTTGTCTTTGCAGAGTCTTTGTGTTTGTCCTGGTGACTCGGGGGGGCGTTGTGTCTGTTTGTGTGTTTGGATGTCCAGCAGCTTGAATGTGCCTCCCAGGTGTCTATCTGCAACAACAAAACTAACCACATTTATCCTGTAGCCGGCTTCCACTGCGGCAGAATGCCTGCTGTGCTGAGCGACACACAGAGTATAAAATAGAAAAAAATCACAGAAGAGCGAAGAAAAGTCAGAAACCAAAAGAGAGTTAATGAAAGAGACTCCCAAATCCCCTTTAGTGATGATTTATTTGTGTTATTTTGTCCTTGTGGTTCACAGGGGCAACCCCTTTCATTGCATGTTTCCATTGTGCTAATGTGTGTGTGTGTTTGGTTCTTTTTTTGGAGTCCTCCTAAAGGCGTCATACTTTGTGTAAAGCTCCACTAACTTTCGTCACTCATCCCTTACATACCTACCTGATCAGTCTTCACTGTTTAAACCGCATGAATACAGAATGTCTTCAAAATAACTAGAGCTGTACCAAAAATGCCTGAATTTGGTGCACACACACACACTAATGGATTATCCTCGCTTAAGAAACAAACTGTAAATTGTGAAAACCACACAAGAGAACCATGTTTGAATAGATAATAGATATCCCAGCTGTAAAAACACATTTATAGCTTGGAAAAGGTTGTGGACACTTCTCGGACTCTACTAAACATGATTATGAATGGATTGATGGCTGGTAATTCATTCTCTGGTGGAAATAAAACAAGGCTCGAGTGGACAGCTTTCCCCGTCGTGTAACTGTGTCCATATCCTGCAGCTGGTCACCTGAGAACCTTAAAAAAACAGCCAATAAATATGTTGTTAAGGATTTGGTGAAATCCAAGTTGTCAGCAGTGAACTGTGAAACCAATTTACCTCGAGGTGGCCTGTCAGTTTATACAGCTCTGCCTGTTGTCTTCCATCCTCTTGGCCTAATATTGTCCAAATCCATCCAAATTTGCACCTACAAGACTCAATATACCAGGATGCAATGCAGGCAAAAGAAAGGATAACACTGCTACAATCAAAAATAATTTGTTAACAACAGAAACAACTATGTGTTTGTGAAAGTAGAGATGGCTCTAATATAAAGCAATATCTACTAGACCTCACTTTAAATCCCACTTATACAGACTGAAAATGTGGAACACAAATAAAACCAAGCTGTGTTTCTGCATATCCAGAGAGTGTGGCAATTTTATTCATGAATTGATTTGGTTGCAAAGTGTTCCTTCAATAGACACTAGTGTGAGTGAGACAAGAACACAAAAATCAAGAGACAAGAGAAGAGATAAAACTGACACTAAAAAATATGTTTTAAACAACAGATGGTGAATTGTGAAGCAATTTGTTTAAAATGGCACTTTTCATAATCAAACTTCTGAGTGAATATATCTTACTAGAGACAAGGCACAAACACACTTGCACTCACACATACACAAGTAAACACACTCTTTCATTCACAAAGACAAATGAGAGGCTTGTTGTAGACTATCATCACAAAGAGATGCCTCTGGTCTGGGTGTGCTGCATTGAGTGGAGTTTTGAACAATTTACATTTCTGCTGTATATTCTGTTTTGCAGCAGAATGGGTCATCTAGTTCCCTTTTACGCACACATACGTACACACACACCAACCATACATACACACACCATAATCCTCCATAGTCCAGTTCTATCTGCAATCTGTCCCATCAATTATATTACAGAGACCCCCCACTGCGGCAGCATCTTTTACCCCTCTGAGGAGGTGTTGGGACTGACAAAAATGTAATCCTGGTCTTGCTATTGCCGTAGTCCTAATAGAAACTGTTACCACAAACTGTTTTATTTTGTAAATCAGGAGGAATTTATGAAGAAAGTGGTTGTTATTCTGATGACTGCCACTTACAAACTAATCATTACCTAATGATTTATTAATATATTATCTCACAGTCTCAAAAGTAACTCCTTAATTACTATTTTATCAATTTTTCGCTTCCAGGAAGGATTCCTTGTTTATCAGGTTTTATTGTATCCTTAGGATTTACCCATTTGTATTCTCCAAGTTGAGGATACGCAAAATTGAAAGAAGCATTTGTTGTTAACAAAGGTATACAATGTATCTCAGGATTGTTACGTTCCCTATTAGTCTAGGGGTAAAAGGGAAGTAACAACAGGTGAAATACCAGTGAGAAACAAAAGAAAGAGGAAACTGATATGCAAAATCAAAACGATAATGTCCTAATGACTCAAAACAAAGAGGGCTCGCTAGCCAATTTACAAAACTAACTAAGACTAACTTTCTTAAAAAAGAAAGTGACAAAAGTAATCAATACAATAAGTTACAATGAAGCACATATCGTAACACTAAAACACACTGTCACAAGGTCTCACAGAGAGACATAACAACACACTTTGGACACGCTGACGTCCATGCAGACCAGAGAAATAGGGAGGGGGGAGACAATCAGGTGTAGAGGGGGACACTCAAACACACCATGGCATGTAACAAGGATCATACATTTATTATTGAGTTTTATTTTTTGTATCCCTAGGACACAGAAGAGTTAACTATACTATATACACATAAAAAGCCACCCTACCTTATTTCTATACTGTATTACAGAAAAAAACTAGACAAATAGCAGAGTGCATCGTACACTTTCCTTTTTTACATCAGACTTTTACGCATGTATTTCCATGTTCCCTGTAATGTAAGCAGATACAGATGTGTCAGTGATAATGTTGTGTATATTTGTGTGTATAGTGGCCCTGGCAACTTGTAAACACAGATGTAGTTCTGGTAAATATGGCAAGCTTGCAGTAAGCTCACTGTTCAACACTGCAGTGGGGCTGATGCTTTTGTCCACCACCAGTCCACACTGTATAATACTGTATATACTATGCAGTGTCTTTAACTTTAATAGTTTAGCAGTTGGAAAGCTTTACAAGAGATGTCTTTCCTTTTCTGTGCTGAAGGAAAAGGTATGGAAAACCATTGCCACTACAAGACAGAGATGTCAATATTGAAATATTTGTTAAAAAGGTATAACTCTATTAAATTGTATGACTTGTAATAATGAAAATAAAGTTCAATCCCTTTCACATAGTAATTTCATCCAACGTTAATATGATACATATAGATTAAGGAAGTTTAAAATTCAAGAACTACGATAAAGGCACTCTTCAACTAACTACCTTTGCACTGTACTATTTGTACACCCAACCAATTGAGGTTGACATGCACAGATTCACTGAGTGTTATTCTTTTTTTTTTAAAGTAAAGAAGAAGAAGAAGAAAAAGAAGAGGACAATAGGCGCATTCACACCGCAGTACTTTTCCCACAAAGGTTCATGAGAACTTAGTTCATGAGAACTCTTTAGTTCTCAGAGAGATTTTAAATCTCAGATCTGCTCAGGCGAAACCTGCTTTACAGGTCTCAGCACTCAAGCCTGCATTCATATAGGCAGGGCCAGTCTATTGATAGCGTGAAGTACAACTGCGTGACTCAGTCATTTTTTACCTTAAAAAGCATTTAAATACCGCATTTAAAATCTGATGAACTCAGTGTGCATCTGGACCCGGTGACGACATTACCTATTGACGCAGCAACCACTGTAAGTTATATTCTTGTTTAATTAGACTTCTGTTTCATTTATTCGACTCTGTATAAATTGTTATTGTAGCTTAAACGGCTAAATCGCGTTTGAGAGATTTTAAATCTCAGATCTGCTCAGGCAAAACCTGCTTTACAGGTCTCAGCACTCAAGCCTGCATTAATATAGGCAGGGCCAGTCTATTGTCGCCCATCAGCTGTAGATAGTTAACTAATTAGAGGGCAGTGGCCCTACAGCTGTGAGAACTGAGCAATCAGGCGTCCATTTTGGGTAGGTCTTTCCTGGAGCGTCAGCTTCAGCGTCAGACAGCCGAAGACTGACAAAGACATTGGAGTCCTGCGGGAGTCAAAGACTGACAAATACATTGGAGTCCTGCGGGAGTCAAAGACTGACAAAGACATTGGAGTCCTGCGGGAGTCACGAGGGAGGCAAAGAGGAGGCAAATCCTACTCTGATTGAGCTGGTGTCTTATTTCTCTTTTTTTTAGTTTTCTAGCCCCTCATGCTATAATCATGTGTATTTTCTCCATTCCTGTTCATGTGTCTTCTCGCAATTATCAATGGCCCCGTGTATCTCCTAATCGATATAACCGGCCTGCTCTCGTCTATCCCACGTGCTCCACTGAGATCCAACATCTAGTTTCTGGTGGCCTGTGGAATTGCCAGTCAGCTGTTCCTAAGGCTGACTTCATCTCTGGCTACGCCTCCCTGCAGTCTCTGGATTTCCTTGCTCTCACTGAGACCTGGATTACCCCATCCAACACATCCACCCCAGCAGCTCTCTCCACTGCATATTCCTTCTCCCATACACCCAGACCCACTGGCAGAGGAGGTGGCACTGGTCTCCTGCTCTCTCCCAAATAGAGCTTTTCCCTCTTCAAGCTACCTAACTTCACTCCTTCCACCTTTGAATTCCATGCCGTCACAGTAACCCATCCTATACAGTTAACCATTGTTGTTCTCTACCGTCCACCAGGCGCCTTGGGGGACTTCTTGGAGGAATTAGATAATCTCCTCTCACTCATCCCTGAAACTGGCCCTCCCGCTGTACTTCTCGGAGACTTCAACCTCCAGACGGGGAAGATAGACAAACTAACATCTCTGTTAACCGCCTTTTCTTTCTCACTGTCTCCGTCCCCACCGACTCATAAAGCTGGCAATGTCCTTGATCTCATATTCTCAAGGAACTGCGCTACTTCTAACCTCTCTGTAAACCCGCTCCACACCTCGGATCACTTTTTAATTTCATCCTCTCTACCCCTTGCCAAACATAACAAACTAATCTCTTCCCATCCTGCACTTGTCCACCGTAACCTTCGCTCCCTCTCCCCCTCTACCTTTGCCTCATCGGTGCTCTCAGCCCTCCCTTCCTCTGATTCGTTCCAACTCCTGCCTCCAAACTCTGCTGCAGAAACTCTCCTCTCTACTCTCTCATCCACTCTGGACTCGCTCTGTCCTCTCACATCTCGGCAGGCTCATCAGTCCCCTCCTGCTCCCTGGCTAAATGATGCACTGCGTGTTAATAGAACCGTCCTTAGGGCAGCAGAGCGGAAATGGTGGAAATCCAAACACCGTGACGACCTCCTAACCTATCACGCTCTCCTCTCCTCTTTCTCTGCTTCGATCTCTCAGGCAAAAAGCACTTTCTTTCAAGATAAGATCCAATCTTCCTATTCCAATCCTAAAAAACTATTTTCCATCTTCTCCACCCTCTCGGACCCTTCAAAAGCTCCTCCCCCCTCCTCACTTCTGTCAAGCGACTTTGTTACCCACTTTGAAAAAAAGGTTGATGATATTCGCTCTTCTTTTTCTGACTCACCTTTACTCACCGCTGAGTCACCAGACCCTCCTTCCACCAACACACTTACCTCCTTTTCCCCTCTCTCTCCAAGTGAGGTTCTTACCCTCATTACCTCTGCCCGCCCTACCACCTGTCCTCTGGACCCTATCCCTTCAAACCTCCTTCAGACTATCGCTCCTGATATTCTACCGTTTCTCTCCCATTTCATCAACACTTCTCTAACTTCTGGTCACTTTCCAAACAGTCTCAAGGAGGCAAGAGTAAACCCTCTCCTAAAGAAACCCACTCTCAACCCGTCTGATGTTATAAACTACAGGCCTGTCTCTCTCCTCCCGTTTCTGTCTAAATCACTTGAACGCGCTGTCTTTAAACAACTCTCCTGTTATCTCAATCAGAACAACCTTCTGGATCCGCACCAGCCTGGTTTCAAGGCAGGTCACTCCACAGAAACTGCTCTCATTGCTGTCACGGAGGAACTGCACACTGCCAAAACTGCATCCCTCTCCTCTGTCATCATCCTGTTGGACCTGTCTGCTGCATTCGACACGGTGAATCATCAGACCCTCCTTCGCACTCTCCAAAAACTTGGAGTTTCAGGCTCTGCACTTCCCCTCCTCACCTCATACCTGAAAGACCGTACCTACAGGGTGACTTGGAGAGGGTCTGAGTCCGACCCTTGTCAATTAACTACGGGGGTCCCTCAGGGCTCTGTTCTTGGTCCCCTCCTCTTCTCCCTGTACACAAACTCGCTCGGATCAGTCATTAGCCCGCATGGTTTTTCTTACCACTGCTACGCTGACGACACCCAATTAATTCTGTCCTTTCCCCGCTCAGAGACCCAGGTCGTTGCACGCATCTCTGCTTGTCTAGCTGAAATCTCTCAGTGGATGTCTGCTCACCACCTCAAGCTCAACCTTGACAAGACTGAGCTGCTCTTCCTCCCGGGAAAAGATTGTCCCACTCTTGACCTAACAATCAACATCGGCACCTCAGTTGTTTCCCCCGACTCAGACTGCAAGGAATCTGGGTGTGACCCTAGATAACAACCTGTCCTTCACTGCAAACATCGCTGCTACAACCCGTTGCTGCAGATACACGCTTTATAACATCAGGAAGATACGTCCCCAGCTGACTCAGAAAGCGACTGAGGTTCTGGTCCAGGCTCTCGTCATCTCACGCCTAGACTACTGCAACTCCCTCCTGGCTGGTCTACCTGCATGTGCCATCCGACCTCTGCAGCTCATCCAGAATGCAGCGGCTCGTCTGGTCTTCAACCTTCCTAAATTCTCCCACACCACTCCGCTCCTCCGCTCCCTTCACTGGTTTCCGGTAACTGCTAGAATCCACTTCAAGACACTGGTACTTGCTTACCATGCTGCGAATGGATCTGGCCCTTCCTACATCCAGGACATGGTTAAACCGTACACCCCAGCGCGTGCACTACGCTCTGCATCAGCCAAACGACTCGTTGCGCCCTCACTGCGAGGGGGACCCAAGTTCCCATCGGCGAAAACACGTGGGTTTGCTGTCCTGGCTCCAAGATGGTGGAATGAGCTCCCCATTGACATCAGGACGGCAGATAGCTTGCACATCTTCCGGCGCAAACTGAAAACTCATCTCTTTCGACTCCACTTCGAGCGTTAGAACTATTAACGAAGCACTTTTATACTAATAAAAGGACTGGCTTACCTAAAGCCAGTTGAGTAGCACTTGAAATGTTTGGCTCTATGAAACCTGATGTACTTATATGATTCCGTTTTCTTCAAGGTTGTGTCTTCCTGGTCGAATGTACTTATTGTAAGTCGCTTTGGATAAAAGCGTCAGCTAAATGCAATGT
This sequence comes from Gymnodraco acuticeps, assembly GCF_902827175.1. Classification (NCBI taxonomy): domain Eukaryota; kingdom Metazoa; phylum Chordata; class Actinopteri; order Perciformes; family Bathydraconidae; genus Gymnodraco; species Gymnodraco acuticeps. Next base: position 1,951,999 of record NW_022990271.1, read on the forward strand.
AATGTAATGTAATGAAACATGGCTGCACCAGGATATATCTGACACCAACTGTGAAGCTGACAATTGAGCGGCCCGACCAAGCAAGGAGGCAGAACGTCAAATTATAACCCGGTGTGGGCATTTATTAAAACATGAACACCTTACACACAGCCTCAATCCTGCTGCTGCTGTTCCCGTGAGCCCAGCCTGCAGCCACCAGGATCTCTCACACACTCCCTCCCCTAACAGACAGGGAAACAGAGCCTAAATACCCACACACACTAATCAGCAATTAGACACAGGTGAGGCGGGAGGAGACAACATAGGGCACCAGGTGCACACAATCAGCAACATACATAACATGAGGGGGAACACTTTTCAAACACAAACATATAACTGAACAGAATTACACATACAAACCCAACTAAACGCAGTCAGCACTTACACAATTAATGCCACTTAACGCTATGATTTCTACACCCTCACATATTATTTGCACCCGGATTATTCTTAACCGCTGTCATTCTACACCAGCATAAGCACTTTCTGCGCTCTCGCTAACTCCCCTATCTTGTCAGGCGGAGCCGAGGACCCGACCAGCACCTGCCAGACGACATTTCAATTAATACGGTTTAATCCTTTAATAAATACTATCAATAATTAGTATAAATTATATAAAATGTGCAAATATGCCATGCCAAACGGTACTGTGCAATCACGCTAATAAAGTGCAAAACTGTTCACTAAAGTGCTGAGTTACAAGGCCCGAAGCAGTCAGTTCACAGTGACGAAGTTACCTTCGTCACATTTCCTTACCCCTCTCCCCAGGAAGCACAGTGTCTTAAAAGTCTCGGCTTCGGGACAACCAGTCAGCCATCCGGTTTCAACGCCGCCTCCTCCGCCACCTCCAGCGGGGCCGCTGAAGCCAGTGAAGCCGTTGTCAAACATGTCGTGCTGCCACTTATCCGGAAGCTGTTTTGGCCTGTTGTAAGGCGTTGGTCTGCCTCTAGCACGACCCAGGTTCTGTCGACTCCTCGTGGGTCCGGGTCCGCCTCCTCGGCCTGCAAACGCTGCTCCTCCTGCTTGTCTCTCGTCTCCTCCTGCTTGTCTCGCGTCTCCTGCTGCTTGTGTCTCGTCTCCTGCTGCTTCAGCAGCCGTGGCCCCCTGGTCAGTTCCAGGCATAGCCACCCCCAGCCGCGGTTCCTCTCTTTGGTCCCTCTTCTTTCCTCTCGTCATTTTCACCTCTTCTCTTGGTCGAATCCCACTTCTGAAACCAATTGTGAAGCTGACAATTGAGCGGCCCGACCAAGCAAGGAGGCAGAGGCAGAACGTCCAAAAATACAACCCGGTGTGGGCATTTATTAAATCATACACATATGATATGACACAGCCTCAATCTGCTGCTCCTGTGCGCACAGTCACCAGCCACCACCAGGATCTAACACACACTCCCTTCCAAACAGACAGGGAAACAAAGCCTAAATAACCACACACTAATCAGCAATTAGACACAGGTGAGGGGGGAGCAATTAGACACAGGTGGACACATACATTTCGCCACCAACAAAACTACACAACTCGTAACAGAGGCCCGAGATCTATGAGCCCAGAGATCACCTCCGTGACACCAACCTTTCCTTTGATGGCCGACAAGGATTGCATCAAAAGTTTCACCATGTCTTCACCATGTCTCCAACATGTCTTCAACATGAGCCTGAGACTTAGGAGCGTCCATGTGATGTGGAGGACGTTCTGTCTCGTTGCTGTGACTCAGACGCTGAACCTTAACGACACTTTATGTACTCCAGGGATTCATAAAGTATTTTGATTTGATTTTGAAATTTGATTACGGTTTGTGTTGCTTTTACTCAAGTTAAACACTTGCATTTTGTGGTACCACTACAAGATAGGTGAGTAAATCAAGATCTTTGAGTCTCTGATCTTCAAGAGGTTTGCAGTGGCTGAAGTCTAAAAGACTGAAAACCAGTGGCGGCTGGTGGAAAATATCTTTGGTGGGGCTGTTGATATAGTGAGTAAAACATTTTTTTTTGGGAGAAATGACCCCTTAAATGAGGACTTCTGGTGATGTAATGGCGCGTTTCCACTGCAGTGCGGAGCTCGCTTTAAGCGTGCAGAGCCGTGCGCGGCCCGTTTTTGGTTGCGTTTCCACTTGGCCTAGTACCGGCTAACGGGTCCTAATTCACAGTTGTTCTGGCCCCATAAAATCGTGGTTCTAGGGCCAGGAACAACCAGGCTTAGTCGGGCTGAGTATGCTAAACTAGAGAGAGAATCGCTGGCAAGGGGGCTACAACTACAACAAGATGAACATATTTGACAGTGATATAATTGTAATACACGTTTCAAAATGATGCCGAAGTAACAACATACTGATACCGGATAGTAAAAACCATGAATTAATGCTTTGACAAGTCTGCAGACAGACGGCAGGCGAAAAACCTTTTAAAATGTTTGTTTTCTAAATGGAGATTGGCTAAGCTAACGTTGTAAATGCTCCGACCGTCCACACTCACAACAACGGCCTATACAGACATAAATAAACCAGCGACTGTATTCGCCATGACAGAGACAGTATGTGGTTTGTACTTGTTTAACTTTTGTCTAGTTTCTGAACAGATCGTATCTGTCCCCGGCTGTTTGAAGAGCAAGCATGGGAAACAAAAGACAGCATTTACCTGTTTGCATCCAGCTAGCCATGCCTTTCTGGTGTACCAGCTACATGAGAAGCCTCGTTGATACGTTTTGTCTTTTTCCACGAGCTTGCTGCGATATATACAAATCGGGTTGGTCCGGTCCAAGGTCTTTAAGCAACAGTTTATCTCCCAAACTTCTCCTTTCGAAAGGATTGGAGATTAGCTCTTGAACGGAATTGGGCGGGGACCGAGGTCCGGAGACTCCACCTGCACATGAAGCCTCATCAACTACTGCCATACTGCGTCACCCCACCGGATACGAGTCACTAGTGTCCAAACTACTCACAGACTGGACTGGGCACTGACATTGGCGCCCAGTGATCATCAGATTTGACGACGCTGATTGGCTGAAATTATGTTTCGGCATCATAGTTTACAGATAGCAACAGTCAGCTGCTAGTGGCTGCTGCTGCACTGGTTGAGGGCTCCTTTCTTACCGCCCAGACGAGAGAGGGTACTGGCCATAGACTGTATATATAAAGGTAATGACACATGGGCAAGGCCAGGCAGGAAACATGTGACTTATCAGTAACTTTAGACATCGTCGTAACACAATTTTAAACGAGATTTTATTGTAGATTATACATTTTACTGATACCAATTATATAATATTTACCTTGTTTATTAAAAATAAAAATACATTTTTATTTTTTAATTTTTTAAATGTTTTATTTTGTATGTGGGAAGAGGTGGGGCGGCGCCCCTATGGGCCGGCCGCCACTGCTGAAAACGATTTCATGCACACACGCACTAGCACACTTATACAAATATATGAGCATTTTTATACCCTTCAAGCATGGCACGTGACATTATGGCAACACTATATAATGATTCAGCCATCCTACTCATCTTTCTTCTCTATTTATCTTTGAAGTTAACACCTCCTCTCTTTACAGTAGAGAATCATTTACAGGTAGTATTAAAACTGTCAGTCCATAACAATGGAGGTGGCTTAAGGCCAAACAACTGTGTGTGTGTGTGTGTGTGTTAGTGTGTATGGTATCATTGGTTATAGGGTAGGCAGGAGTGTGAATTTGAGTCAGATCCAGTTCATTACAATGGTTCTTTGTGAGCGTGTCAGACAGGAATGCGTATGATGGGAAGGATGAGCCGTGCCAGATGCTGCTCTGTGTTGGTGGACTTTACTCTCATAACTCAGTTTTGCTACTGTATTTTCTCTTCTTTTTTTCCTCTGGATTTTCTCTGCTTTTGTATTCACCCTCTCTGTACCCTTTCCTTTAACTCTTCTCCTTCTCCTCTTTGTGAAGAGAATGTGACGAGTGGAGAGTTGAAGATACATTGGGGTATAATGTTACAGCTTTGACATTTATCCTCTAGCAAAGGCATGCAAGGGTGGGGGGGAATCTATTGTGTTTGGGGCTTTGTGAAAGTAACTTTCATCAAAGTCAAAGATGTGTTAGAGTCAGGTGGGGTAAAACCTCTTAACCTCTCAAAATCTGCCCTTCATTTCACCACACAAAGCTGTGTTCTTGTCTCTTATTAGAGTTCAAAAGGAATACATACGGAGGTTAATCCACAGGAATTTATTTTTTAATCAGATTTTGGTTTCTGTAGATTTTTATGAAGCATTGCATGCTAACAACAGATCATTAGTTCTCAACGCAAAGAACAGATAAGGTATAATTCATTTACATTCTGGATAAATCATTTATTTTTACCTGATTGCAGGGCCGAGTCAGGTTGATAACAAGAGTCAGGTTGATAACAAAATGTCATGGTAATTCATAAAATAATAGCATTTAGATATTTTAGTCAGGACCCAAATGAAAAAATGTAGATAATACTGTAAGACAATTTCCATTGATCCATAGTCCCCTAACCTTGAGGCCAACCTAAAACCATTCTGCAAACTTTCTCAGAGCAAAAAGGCATGTATTTCAGGACCATGAGAACATATGAATGCACCTTCATTCATGTTTGTTTTTTGTTTAACCGGGCTGCCCAGAAGTGTGTGTAAAGGGGCTGTTATTTCAGGGAGAAAGGGCACAGGGAGGCCAAGCAGATACAAGTGGTGTATGTGCCAAACTACCAAATACACCTGCAAGTGTACATACAATTTATAACTGACTTCATTTTAACCATGACATTTATGTGTACTTCCAGTTCACCTCATATTTTCATAGCTGGGTTTTAAAATAGATGTCAACGCTTGTATAACGCAAGAGAAACATGATGTCAGCATGTGCCAACCTGAAACTACTGCTTTCAAAAACATAACCTGGCGAATAAATTAACACCCTTACTGGGTAAGAACACTTCACACTATTGATTCAGTGAAATAGTTTTATTACCGCATTACTAAGAGAAACAGGTGGCAGGTGTTTTACCTATGAGTAGGGATGGATATCGAGAACCGGTGCTAAGTCAGTAATGATTGGACGGTATCAGTATACCGTTAAGCCGCTGGACAAACGGTGCTGCTATCGGTATATGAATTACGCTACTTCCTCAGTTTAAACAATTCTGGTTGGTTGGGAACCCTCATCCCGTGTGACGTATCCGGTTTGAGTGCCACTCTGATTGGCCAATGTGAATGCCACTCTTCATCTCTCCTGACAGCGCTCTTATTATTGTGAGACTCCCAGGGGCAGACGCAACATCTTGCAAGAAACAGCTTCTCAAGGCTTCTTAACATTTAACAACCTATTAATGATGCATACCCACTTAATGGGAAGAAACTCAGCTAACAGACGATATTAACCATTTTACCTACACGGAACAGAAGTCCAACACCAAGAGACTTTAGCACATAACTGTCAAAAGCGATCTTTTCTACATCATGTTGTCTGCACAAACGACATATCACATGAAAGCTGAGATTCCACAGATACCATTGGTATAAGTCTCATCACTGTACGACCAAAAGAGCAAGAAAACAACTTCACTTTACGTAGCCATGATGATAATTAAGTCTTTTGCTGTTTTGTGATAAAAAGTGTAACTGTGTAACTTTAAAATGACTACTGATAATCCGTCATTACAATTATAAATAATAAACACAATAAACGGATTACAATGGTTAGCCGACCGGCAGGGCCGTATCCAGGATTTCCTAAATACCGAGGTCCAAACATGCTAGGGGGGTTCGGGGGTATACCCCCCGAGATTTTCATGATCTAGTTAGGTGCTTTTTAAGTCCTGTGGGGGGTCACAAATTGGATAATATATATATTTCAAACCTTGTCAGTGGGCTGCAGCATAAATTATTTTTGAAAGTGTAGTGGCAGGCTGTGGCGCAGTGGTTTAGTGCGCTGGTGTTCAGATCAGGGGGTCACAGGTTCAAACCCCACTATAGTCAGCATGTCGTTGTGTCCCTGGGCAAAACAATTCAGCCCAAAATTGCTCCTGTGGGGATTGCCCACAGTATTGAAGTCACTTTGGATACAAGCGTCTAACAAGTAACATGTAATGCATAATAATCAGTTGATTGTTACTATTAATGATCTGGACATGCAGAAGAGGCTAAAATGATCCCAACACATTGTCAACATTCACTTTCCATGTCTCTCCTTTCCATAACCTGTACATCCTCTCTTCCATCTTCTTTAGTCTCTCTGTCTTCTTCCTGTTCATTACTCTCTCATTCCTCTACTCTTTCTCTTTGTTCAATCTCTCCCTCGTTGTTCACTTTTTGCTCCTCCTCACTTGTCACTCCTGCCAGTGAATTAAAAGCAATTCAGCAATTTAGTTCATTTCACTTGTTTGTTTGCATTTTCTTTTTATTTAAATCTGTTTTGTTTGATTCTCAAATGAGAACAAAAATGTAAGCAAATTGTGTTTTATACAATTGTAATGATGCCTATTGTCTATATTTTAAATGAAGACTATTGTTATAGATAAATAGATAGATAGATGGATGGATAGATATATATATATTAGGGGTGTAACGGTTCACAGAAGTCACGGTTCGGTTCATACCTCGGTTTGGGGGTCATGGTTCGGTACGGGTTCGGTACAACAAGAAAAAGCAAAAAAAAGTCCCAAATGCATAATTACAGGTTTGTTGTTATTTATGTTTGAACAGTAGTGCAAGTTTCAGTTTAAAAATAAGGAACTCTGACATTTTGAATAATGAACTGTATTAAACAGTTAAAAACAAACCATACACACTCAGGTGGCCATATTATCTATAATGGCTGATGTCAAACAAAAAGGTTTCATCAAGCTGTAAAACAAAAAATAATGTCTTGAAAATATTACATCATAAATAATAAGAAAGTGTTTCAAGAGCGCAAAGTCGTTGAAAAACGTATGCCAAAAGCTTCCGTTATTTATTTTGGTCTCTCGGCTCTCATGTCTTCTTAAAAACAGCGGGGATAAGCTGTTGAACTGCTGTTGGCTTTTGCTGTACTCCGGTGATTGGCAAATCTGGGTGATGCCTTCTGATATGATTTAGCATGTTTGGCGTGTGTTTCTATTAGCATTCCGCACCGCTGTCGAACAACGGCGACACACCGTCCTCGTCCGATCCACCACTCGTCCGATCCACCACTCACACACTCCATCGTTATTGTAGTCCACAGGGAACCCGAAATGTTCCCACACAGCCGATTTAAAAGAAGCAGGTGGGATCTAGCTCCTGTGTGTTATCTGAAATCGCAATACTTACTTTTCTTCTTCTTGTATTTTGTTCATTTTGTTGTTGTGTTTCTTCTTGTTCTTTGTTGTTTAAGGGCGGCTGGCAAACAGCTTTTAGGCGCAATACCGCCCCCTGGATTATATATAGTGTAATGGATACTGCCCTGAATGACAGACTTTTTTCCCACTCGTAAAAAAAGGCGTATTCGTCGTGTGACTGCGTGTGCAGAACCGTGACGTCCGAACCGTGACGTCCGAACCGTGACGTCCGAACCGTGACGGTACGGGACGAATACGGATACCGTTACACCCCTAATATACTGTATATAGATGCATTTCCTCCCTGACTTTCATTACTTTCTCTCTTTCTCTTTCTCTCTGCCTGTCCTGTCTCTTCCTTACCAAAGCTGAGCTTCGACTCTTTTCATTATATCTGAGTCAGTGTAAAAAGAAAACAATACAATGTTATATCTTCAATGTTTTACTCAAATTGAAATGAAAGAAAAGCATTACAAGGTTTGTTAAAAGGTAATCCTTCTGACATTGGATGAATGTAATTAACTTTAGCTCTCTAGCTAGTTTATTCACGCAATTTAAACCAAAGTATAGCCTATTGCTGCAATATAAGTTAGTGTGCATGTTGTCGGACGTCCACTGTAGAGCGTTCACACAGGATCTGCTGGTCATATGATGTCCTGTGAGGAACAGAAACACAAGCAGCCCGCTGGACTCAGATCTCTAGATACCTTATCACTCCTCCTCTGAACTCAGATCTCTAGATACCTCATCACTCCTCCGCTGCTCCGGTACAAGTCCGGGCTGCGGTGGTTTGTTGATACATGTCGTCTTCTTCTGTTTGCTTTAATCGAGGCTACGTAGTTATGCAGCGCCCCCATCGTCAGTAAATGGAAGTACTACAAAGAACCCTGTTTAGTGCAGTTATTTCACAAGTTTAGTTATATACACAGCTCGGAAAGAATTACCGAGGTCCGGACCTCAACGGCCGACCGGAGCTTCCAGTTTAGGAGGTGCGCACGCAGCGTCTGGTTGTTTACATGAACTGCCCCTAATTACCGCCCCCTTCCAGAGACACACTGTCAAACACACTCATACCTGCTTGGTATGACATTGAAAAAGTTACATAAAATAATAAATACACATAAATTACATACAATTACTGTTGTTTAATCTTCACATCTTGTAATCATGTCTATACTTTTGAGCACCAAATTATTGAAAAGTATCGATAAGAGTATCGAAGAATACCGGTATCGATAAGCAGTATCGGTATCGGTATCGATAAAATCCTAACGATACCCATCCCTATGAGTGACCTCTTCATCAAGTGGCAGATTTTCTCTAACACATTTGACACTGTTAAAGCTGGTGGTTATACAGAGGGTATTATACCTGGTTTTGTTGGGTGCTGTGTTGGTTTGTATTCAATGATATCTATTCTGTTTATAAGCATATTTTTGGTTTTGAAAAAATACCATAGATTATTAACCTTTAGGAAAGTCTTGTTTCGGCAGCCAAACATTCTGCAGGTAAAAGCCCTGTTCATGTGAGATTCCAGACAGTTGAAGCATTTCCAATGCTAAGATAGACATAAACTCCTGGTTGAATCATTTTTGAAATAACAATGACAAAACTGCTTTACAACACATGTGATTATTTTTCTTTTGGAACCATGACAAGAAGGAGAATGCCTTGTGACACCACCTCCAATTCTCCTTATCGCTTATGCATCACCTACGTGATATAGGGTTAGTAACCTGCCAGAAGGGCTGGCAGTGAAGGTGGAGGGTCTTGGTTGACCATACCCTGGTGGCGGAGGCTGGCTGAGCCTGATCTTGTGCTTGAGGTGTAATTTTACCAGGTTGGAGGGGGGCTCACCCTGTGGACACTCACCTTTCATGCCACACATACACACCGACCACAATCCAAAAGAGAGGCAGAGGCGGAGCTGTGAATTGATCGCCAAATGGTGGTGATTAAGGTCCAGTGCATGGCAGGGGAAGTCTCTAGACAAACCTGGCAGGCCCAAACATGTATTGCACGTAGTGTTAATTTCGTCGGCTATTTTTTAATTTAGTTTTAGTCTTAGTCCTCTTTTAAAATTTCCTTTTTAGTTTTAGTCATATCTAGTCACCTTCATCCTGTTTTTATTTACTCAAGTTTTAGTCGACTAAAAGTCTGAGCAATTTAGTCTTATTTTAGTCAACTAAAACAGTAAACATTTTAGTCAAGATTTAGTCGACTAAAAGTCTGAGCATTTTAGTCTTATTTTTGTCTACTTTTTGTCAATGAAAACTGTTGAGTCTTTTTTAGTCATCAGATATAGAACATTTCAGTCAAACTAGTCTAGCCAAAACCAATAATTTGTCATTTTAGTCAAACGTATTTCATAATAAGATTATATCTTGTCCTTATTTGATGAAAAACACAGGTTGAATGATTAAGAAGCTTTGCAGAGAGTATCTGGTCAGGTTTGTGGTGTTTTTACCTGTGTTATGGCCACATTGCTTCCCTTCTGATAAAACAATGCATTCGCTTTTTTTCTCCGCCTCATTGTAACGAAAATGGGCCCAAATATCACATCGTTTCTTTCTCCCAAGCAGTGGTGGCTTTAGACTTTTTCGTTGCCAGTAATTTTGACGGACAGGATCGTAACATTTCCATCATAATCCATTATTACCCGTCGAGTGCACAATGTATCACTCACTCGCGCTGACGGGTGGGTATTCGGTTAACGCGAGTGCGACCACTGCTCCCAAGCCCTGTTGTTGCCATTTTATTTTCTGTTGAATAAGGTTAGTTAGACCATGAGTTAGACCCGAGTATTCCTGACTGTTCAGTGTGCCGCTGCCCGGTGTAATTAAAATATACCGCCGCGCGCAGCACAGACACACAGCTGCTGCCCTGCCGCAGCACCGGAAGTGGAACTGCTGAGAGAAAAACTGACTATCAGAGACGTAACATTATCTTTGATAATATTTAGTCTCCTCATTTTTCGTCAACGAAAGTAAAGACAGATTTTGGCATAGTTTTTATTTAGTAAACTACATTTTCGTCTCGTCACTTTTCGTCAACGATATTGCATGATGATTTCGTTACAGTTATTGTTTACTGCCGTCGGTGCCGTCTCGTCATCGTCTCGTTTTCGTCATGGAAAAAAAGGTCGTTGACGAACATATTTCGTCATAGTTTTAGTCAACGAAATTAACACTAATTGCACGTGAACCAGAAGCGTTTGGATTAGGCCCAAATCCAGGTGGCCTTCAGCTCACAGAGCAGAGCTTTTCTTTACTCCTTGTGGAGGCTAGAGACATGAGTGGTTGATGTTCTAAGCTTCTATTGTGGAAGCTGCAGCTAGGAGCTGTATGTTGTACGTAGATGGCTCTGCTAAAGATTCTTCCCTAGTTTAGGTTTATGTTCTGTGTTTAGATAGGTTCCTGTTTTATTTTGATAGTCTTGTCTACCTGCTGCTGGTTTATAAAGCACTGAATGGTTTAGGCCCAAAATACATTTCTGACCTCCTGCTAAATTATGAACCATCCAGATCTCTCAGGTCTTCAGGGACTGGTCAGCTTTCTGTCCCCAGAGTCAGAACTAAACATGGTAAAGCAGCGTTCAGTTATTATGCTCCAAATATCTGGAACAAACTCCCAGAAACCTGCAGGTCCGCTGCAACTCTTACTACTTTTAAATCCAGGCTGAAGACTTTTCTTTTTGCCGCTGCTTTTAATTGAACTATTCATATCTTAGACTGCACTGTAACTTTTATCCATGTATTTTTTCTTTTAATGTTTATTTTATTAGCTTTTCTTTTTAATGATGCCATTTTCTTAATGTCTTTCATTTTTTGTAAAGCACTTTGAATTGCCTTGTGTTGAAAAGTGCTATATAAATAAACTTGCCTCACCTTACCACAAAGTAACTGGCTTGAGTGCGCTCACAAAATAAGTGCCCGCGCTAAATTAGTGCCCGCGCTCCAGCAAGTTACTGTGGGCTTACGTGAGTCAGAGCTCGTCCCTGCCTCACTTCTCATCGCTACCCGTAGTTGTAGCGGAGCTCGGCAAATTTGCTGATTTTGACTATAAAAAGCGATTGGAATCATACAGAAATCACATTTACAACACAGATCAGTGGAGACATTTTATTATTACTATTTAGTTTTTCTTTAGTTGTTTTTCCGTTACATTGTAGTATGGCCAGTCTATGAGTATGACAGGTGAGGCTCTGCCTCCCCTGACTGCACGTCGCTGGTTGTTACCATATAGACTGTATATATAAATGGACGTAGGGTCCGTGACGTCACCCATAGGATTCTGCAGAGTTGCAGAGAAGCCCTTAGTAGGCGGAGTCGGCCACTAACGGCTCGACAGTGACGTCAGAGTTCAACTCCCGCCTGCTCCAAATAAGGGCAAAGAGGCGGGACCTGCTGCCACCGAGCTGGAAGTTCCAGAGCTAGCTGAAGCTACCAAGCTAAGCTAACATGCTCCCCATCTGCACACTGCCGTCGCATTTTACGTTTCTAAGGTAAGCAGACATGAAACTATTCAGCAAAACTATAAATAATAATCTAAGTTATTGAGTTTTTAGCATAATACTTCAGAATCTTAAAATCCCTTAACGTTTGTATGCAATTGTGCTAAATTCAACACTGGAATCAAGCAAATATTAATATGTTTGCATGACATTAGTTATTTATATTTTGATATCACTTAACTATACGTTTAATACATTTAAGTCAAGCTAAGGTACATGTGATGGTAGCTACAGTAGTTAGTGCTCTTACCTGTGAGGCCTCCTCCAAACAGCATAATAACCAGACTGTATCATTAAAACTAAGTACCAGTTCTAGATCCTTGACTTTAGACAAACAATTCAAAAGACAACATGTATTTAAAGACCAATCTTTATTTGAATGTGCCTCTTAACCTGATATATTAGTTATACAGTAATAGTATTGACAATCTAAAAAAACTGAGCAACTCAACAGTCAACTTTATGTTTCTTATTGTCTAAAGCATTTATTATTTTCATTTTCCCCCTCTCATATTCAGTGTGGACGGATTGAGACAGCATGGTGTCCAGAGAGCTGCTGAGACTTCAGGGAGAAACCTCCGTGTGATGGACGTCCTGTCTGTTGGTTTGGAGAGGACTGAGGGTCTTTCCTCAGCGAGGAGGACCAGCCCTGATGGAGGAGACCATGCTGGGCATAGCTGATACCAACTGCACAGGCCTAGTCTGTCACTTTATTTGACTAAATGTGTTCACTTATACATTTAATAGGTTTACACCTTCTGTCCATATGTGCTTTTTATTTAAAACATGTTTGATTAAGTTTTGGTTCACATTTCAATAAATTGTATTTGTATTTGAATTCCTTTCGTCCATTATTCTTACTGAAAATGTTAGATTACACATTCACATCTGACTGAAGATTGGCCCCATTTATTTGTGACGTTGCAAACTCTGCGGTACAAGGCACAAGTGATGTGAAGCGCATAAAGTGAGGCAAATAGAAATAATCAGCGGATGGAGTGTAGATGTGGAAATAGGTGCATTCGATCAGCTGACTGTGTTTTCACAATAAAAGTAGTTTCTTACTGAATGTCCTGTACTGGTCTTGAAATCTCATAATATCAGCTTTTAATGTTCCTCTTGGATGTTCTTCTTGACCCTCAGAGAAGGAGAAAATGTCGTGTCTTTCAGGCCTGTCCTTTCCTAACAAAAATGACAGGAAACATAAAACATATTATTGCAGAACAAGTGTGTTATTTATGAAAGCGGTGTGTTTGTGTGTTTAGGGGCTGTAGGTATAATTATTTTGTAATTGTAATGTTTTATTTCAACAGAGCTACAAAGACAATCAGATTATGAATGAACAGTATGAAGTTCATCAACATTGAAATATATGTTATTTAGGGCCGGGACTCGATTAAAAAAATTAATCTAATTAATTAGAGGCTTTGTAATTAATTAATCGAAATTAATCGCATTTTTAATCACATATAAATATTTGACCTGAGAACAGTGAGAAGCAATTTTTTTCGCATGGATTTTAGTATACCATTAGGCGCATTCACACCGCAGTACTTTTCCCACAAAGGTTCATGAGAATTTAGTTCATGAGAACTCTTTGAACCTGGGGGAGGATTAGGCAAATGAAGCCGCTGACGTCACTTCTTCTTCTTCTGCTTCAGTAGAAGCTCCTGGGAGTCCCAGCAGCCTTCCGAGTAAATCGCCAGAACGCCGACACCTCCTCATCTCCACCGCTCCCATGTTTTATTTTGTGTTGCCATAAATTAGTCTCTCTGCGTTTCTGCGCTGGGCTAATGCTAATAATGCTAATGCGAGGATAATAAAATTCACAAAACTTTTTGGGAGTTTTACGGGGCGTGGTTTGCAATCCGCCCAGCCAATCAGAAATATAGCTCTTTTCTCACAAGAGAGCCGTACGAAAGTCCCTGCTCTCTAGCAGCTCTCTGCTCTCTAGCAGGGACTTTCGTGGGGGTAAAAAGGTTCTCATGAACTAATTTTAGTACCGGCTCTTTTTGGTGTGAACGCGATAAAAGAGGCTAACGTCCACGCTAGCTTCCACGCTAGCTGCTATATGTTTTGCATTGAGGTGATACTTGAGGCTTGATGTGCTGCGGTGATATGCAAATTCCTTTTTGCATAATTTGCACACAACCGTGCTCTTATCGACGCTTCCATCCGTCCGTTTTTTAAAACAACATTTCCCACTATTGTTCACTGTGGTTTGTTGTTGTCTGAAGTCATGAACGTTAGTTGGTGCTCCAGTATAATCGGTACGCCTGAAACTCATCCAGTGAGAAACGTTCCGCGGTGCAAAAATAAGTGCGATTAAAATGCGTTAATTGTTTTAACGCGTTAATTTTTGTGTAATTAATTAATCTTAATTAACGCGTTAAAGTCCCGGTCCTAGTTATTATCAAAATAATATTTAACTGTTATCAAAACGTAGTGCAACTGTAGAAGCTTGCTCTGTTGTCTCACTGAAAGAATAACTTTTACCACGTTTTTTCAGACAATATTGACTCAATAACTGCTACTATTTATCTCTCAATGAGAGATAAATAGTAGCAGTTCTCACTATGTCTTAAATATCTTTGCCTTCAATACATTAAATTAGAAAGCTGACAAAGTCATATTGCTAAATATCTAAATGTAACTTTTTGCATGGAAAAACCCCTCAACTTCACTTATGTGTAGGTGATCTAGTATTTAGTATTGTTTAATGGAACGTATATCAGTGTATTCAAGTCAATACTTCATTCATTTAAACCAATATCTTTCTTGATTCTTTGTACAGTATGAGAAATAGAGTCTTTGTACCTGTGCTGAAGTTCACTGCTGTGAGGAGTCCAGTTATGTCTCTCACTCTCTGGTCCAGCCTGTCTGCATCACCTGGACACCTTAAACAAACAGATATGTAAAGTACCATGTGTACAAACAATATAACTGATTCTCTTCTGTTGAACATGTTGGATTGTGTATTGTCCGAGTCAGGGTCCTTTTTATTTTACTGTAACTTTGGAAGTTGTGTTACCAATGCTTAATGTTTATTTGATACCCATTTGGCAATGCAATTAATAAAAACAACACGGTTTGGGTTCGTTCTTCATATGACTGTAACGTTAACGTGTAAACTCAATAATGAACTCCAGCTCAACCAACCATATTGTAATTAAGCAATCATACACGAGAGGCCGTTCTTTAACGTCATTATTGGTACGACAGTACTGCGGCAGGACCGAGGCGCTTGTGCCGAGGTCCGTACGCCTGTACTGGAGTACCAATAATGACGTTAAAGAACGGCCTCAAGTGTATGATTGCGATTCTATAACACAAACTATCATTGTAATCAACAATATCGTAAAATAATTTCATAATGTGGGCTAATTTGTTCCCAAACCTTCACTTTCTGCTTGAGTTAATCTCCGTCAGAAAGTAGTTCCTATAAAGTAGTTCCCTTGGTAACGAGAGCCGATCAATAGAACACTCCTGCTTCCCCGCTTACAGTTATTGATATAATTATAATAAATAATATATTATTAACCAATTTATTGAAAACAATTTATTGACAACAATTCTTGAATTAGGCTATTTATTTATTTATTTACATATTTAACATTTTGGCTTCAGAATGAAGGTGGATGTTCATGCTGCCATTAAACGTGCAATTTTTGAAACAACTCATGAACTCCATGCCAGACTTTTTTGCAGTTGGTGCTGTGGTGTTCACGGAAGAACTTTCCTCCAGTGGCCGTTTGGGGTGTCCCGGACCGGCAAAAAGCGCGTTGCTCCACATTTTTCTGTTGTCCAGATGATAACTATAAAATCTGACATTTTGTAGCTAACGATTTTCCAACGAGAGACAATGTAACAATGTAACGGCTGTGTGTCACTATGGAAACCACTACTTCTCCGCTGCTTTCTTGTTCCAGTTTGCAGTTAGCTTTTGAATTGTGGTACTTTTCCAGTTGGTCTACCTGCTCTTCACGTAGCTCTGCATGTTGTCGTTTAGGTGCTTTTTTTCTAGGCACTCCTCAATCCAGTCCTCCACAGTAAGACCCCCCCGGAGGTTGAAGTTAATATTAAATGTTTCCATATTATGTTTGGAAGTTTGTTTCGTAACGTAAAAAGGAGGGTTTCTGCCCCGTTACTTCTCCGCTGCTTTCTTGTTCCAGTTCGAAAAGCAAACTGCTTGCAGTTTGCTTTTCAGGCCAAGGGTATACCGTTTTTCTCAGACGCGGAGGGATACTGACTTGTTGTGAAAAGGCACGTTCTATTTGACCGTTCTTTGATCGTGGAATCAAACACGCCTATTGACCAATCAGAGAGCTTGCTCACACCTATATGTTATAGAATATCTAACTAATGTAATGGCAAACTTTGTATATATGTAGTTTAAGGTTTCTTATAGTGCAGACTTTCCCTAAGACCATACATGGACACATCCACTGCAGTTCCTAGGATGATGTGTTCTGCTTGTAACCTTTACTAGCACTTTCAGCAATTTCTATAATAATATATTTCTGCTTAGGACCTCTGTCAGCATTTTGCAAGTGTGTGTCTGTAATGATGTATTGACACTCATGACCTTTAAAAATGTCGAAGTAAGGTCTGGGTGATGTGTTTTAGTTCATGTCCTCTGTCTCCCTGGAAAGTGACATTTAAGGTCGCCTGAGGTCTGAACTTGATGAGGGGGCTGGGTACCAAGCGCAGGGCAATGGGCAAGTTCCTGTTTAGTTTCCCTGTCTTATAATCAAGTTCCCCATTTCTTAGCCCTCCATCTGTTGCTGACAAGTTTCCTCACTTCCCTCTTGCTGAACGGGCCCCTGGTTCAATCTATTAGTGATTGACAGTTTCAGTTCCTTTGGAAAGCTTATCTCTCCTGCCAGGGCCCCTCCTAATGAGTGACGGGATGTTGTTGAACTGACCAAAATCCTATATAACCTGTATGCATTTTCTACTCTGCGCGCACTCTCTAAGGATACTCTGTGTTCTGTGAGACCTGTGTCTTTGAGGCCTCAAATAAATAACCCGAAAGACAACTCTGTCTGTTTCACCATTTATTGTTTGATATTTCTGACTTGTGTATCTCCACAGTATTGACTAGGTCTAAAGATTTCCATAACAATTGGCGTCACGAACAGGATTTCTGATTTGTCGATTGGGGACACCTGCGGTCGCTGGTGGTCGCACCGGGATCCTCGGATTCTCCTCTACCTCGACAGAAAACGTACGGGACGAGAGGACCAGCGCCGGGGTGAAACCGATTGACTTCACGAAATCCAAACGAACTCAGACGGCCTTTCAAATACTCGGTGAGATGTACAGTGTCTAAATTGTTTAAAGTTAAAACGTAAATTAAAAACCCCATGACATTTATAAGAAGGATTGCTCAAAGTAAGGATATCAGGGATTATCCGTCGTAGCCTGGGTTTACGATCAGTTTTTGTGATTCACTGAAGAAGAAAATCACAATCACCGACGGGTGACAAAAGTAGTGTTTTTATAACACGGGGTGTTTAGAGTAAACACTTAAGTAGCTTTGCCATGGGATCAAAGCAGAGTGGGGGGCTGGTACACCCTCCCGAGGGTCCGATTATAGATGTCATGCGGGCAAAACATGGTGAAACAATCTGTCTAAATTAAATATCTGGACGGAAATGTTCGGATTTCCAAAGGGAGGTTTTTTTTTGAGTAAATTAAAAATCAAGAACCTAAAGAATAAATTACAAGAACATGAAGATGGAATGAAGGATAAAAATAAAGTTAAAGTAAAAGACTTATAGGAAGCTGGACACTCACAGAAAGTGTTTATAATACTGGGAGGATGAAGCAGAATGCCGTAAAAGAAGGCAGTTGGCCTTGGGCATTAAAGAAATATTAAGGTTGAAGATGAATGTGAAGAAAAGAAGGAAAATAAATTATTTCCAAAACCATGTAAACCCCAGACATCTCTGTGTCCTTCCATTGCAGGTCTGAATGACCTCTCCTCGACTGGGTATCCTTTCCCTCCCCCGGGGTACAACCCTGGCATTCTGGCTGGCCCACCTCAACCACCTCCACCGCCACTACAAGCCCCAGCCATGCAGTCCGTCAACTCCAAGCTCGCCACCCCCATCAGCCCCAAGTAGAGGGGGACAACAGCGGGATAAACAAACCCGATGCCCAAGCAGGTGTTTGGGAGACACACCTCAGATAATGCCTTTCTCAACGGACTCACAGACACAGCGCAAGCTACGCAGAATGCTGGCCGCTCACAATACCGAGGGAAAGGCAGAAGAGGTTTTCCGAGGCAGAAGACGAGAAGCAAGACCTTCATTTGACGAAAGATGTTTCAAGTGTGGCAGTGTTGAACATTGGATTATGGGACTGCTCACAGAACACTGGCGGTGGAGGTAGAGGGGGACAACAAGGACGGGGCCACCATTCACAAAGACTGACCTACACCAGATGGGGAGGAGGGGGGCCCGATTGAGCGAGACGGAAATTCAGCCAGCAGCACCAGGGAAGTGACACACACACAAACACATCATGCTATTGAGTAATTGGAAAATGTAGAAGATATGTCTGTGGTTAAAGAGGGTATATATATTTGAAATATGACAGTGAAACAGCATTTGAGAAATGTCCCACACTGACTTTGGCTGTCATGGGTGTTGATGTTAAAATTGTTTGGTTGATTCTGGGGCTACACATTCTGTGGTAAAAAGGGCAGATTTGCCTGATTGCAAATTTAGTGGTAGATTTATTCACTCAATAGGAGCGGCTGGGGTAACTGTAAAGGAGAAGTTTTTGTATCACTTCAGGGTAAAAATAACGGTGATGATAGTCATCCATTTGCCACATCAGTCAAAAACAGTTTCCTTTTATCATCTGTCTGCCCAATAAATTTACTGGGCAGAGATCTGATTCTCCAGTTCGGCTTAGACCTCATTGCTCCACAAATGAGGGTTTTAAAAGTCCAGCAGCCATCTCCTACGATGGTTAAAAAACTGGCATTTGATGATAAAGAACTGGTGAATGTGTATCAAATGGCTGCTGACATGTCCTGATTCTCAGGAATTGTTGCGTTTGACTGATCGACGTGTTTTTCCACCTGCTGTGTTCATGGAGGCTTCTCATTTGCATTGTACTGCTAACGTTATTGATGATCCGTGTAAATATTATGATGAGAGTTTTCGGTTAGAATGTGTGAATGATGAGCTCATGCTTAAAACTATTGGAGTTTGCTGCGCAGCGCTGGTTCCTGTTGCACTCACACCCACACAACACAAACTGTGTCAAATCCCAGGGGCGGTCCACACATTTCACTAGCCAGGGGCCCCACTGATAGATAGAGGGATTTGGGTCCAATCGTTAAAGATTGGGAGTCAGTCACTGATTGGGCACCTACACACACAGAATATGTCATGTACTCTATGTCACGTGACGTGTATCAAATGGAAATGTGCACGAACGTAGCCGTTCTGCGCACATTGCTGTTGGTTGAGGATGATGAGGTAATTCCCATATCTCTGAGCTTCCTGCCGCGCTTTCAGATGTGCCATACTCACTCTGGGCAGCTCACAGATATGACGTAGGTTTAATGTCCACGTTCCGTCCAAATCAACCCCCGTACCCATTGAAACGTGAAGCTGTTGATGGCATTCGGCCAGTGTTTACCTCTCTGCTTAAACAAGGGGTCATTATTCCGTGTAATGATTCCCCGGTGCGCACTCCAGTGTTTCCTGTCAAAAAGATCAGAGACAAACCTCCTGACGAATGGAGATTTGTCCAGGATTTACGAGCTGTGAATGCTGCAGTGCACGCTCGCGCGCCGCTGGTGCCAAATCCTTATCTGATTCTTTCCCAAGTTCCAGCATCTGCAGCATTTTTTACTGTCATCGACCTCTCAAATGCATTTTTCAGTGTTCCGGTACACAAAGATAGTCAATTCTGGTTTGCGTTTGAATATGATGGTAAACCATATACATTTACGCGTTTGTGCCAAGGCTATTGTGAATCACCTACCGTGTACAACCAGGCATTGTGTACAAGTTTAGCCTCTCTCCAAGTATCTAAAGGCACTGCACTCATACAGTATGTTGATGATCTTATGATTTGCGCCCCCACAGAAGAGCAGTGTGAGGCAGATACTATTGCATTGTTAATGCATCTCGCAGCCGAAGGCCACAAGGCAAGTTTGTTGAAACTCCAATATGTAAAAAGAACAGTTACATTTTTGGGTCATGTCATTTCAGGAGAGGGGAAAACGCTTTCAGATAAGCGTATTGCGTCATTGGCAGCTCTGCCAAAACCTGTCACTAAGCGACAGATGATGTCATTTTTGGGAATGTGCTCATACTGCAGGTCTTTCATTCCAAACTATTCTCCTATTGAGTTGCCACTGCGTACAATTACGCATGTCAGTGGGTTGAGACCTACAGATCACCTCACATGGACAACTGAGGCCGATGAAGCCTTCATTAATATGAAGCTGGCTCTTCAATCCCCACCAACGCTAGGCCTACCTGATCACACTAAACCTTTCACTCAGGCAGTGGATGAACGACATGGGTGTATGACCTCAGTTCTCCTTCAAGATCATGGGGGAAAACAAAGGCCTGTGGCCTATTTCTCCTCCAAACTGGATTCAGTAGCTGCTGGTCTGCCTAAATGTCTCCGTGCAGTGGCTGCAGCTGAGAAAGCGCTGAACTCCTCACGTAACATTGTGGGATATGCACCTTTAACCCTGTTAGTGCCACATGCTGTTTCTCTCATCCTCTGTGAACAAAGAACATCACACCTCTCTGCTGCACGATACCTTAGGTATCACACATGTCTGTTAGACATGCCTAAATGTTTATGTCAAGCGATGTAACACTCTCAACCCAGCATCTCTTATGCCTTTACCTGAGGACGGTGACGAACACGACTGTGTCGCCGAACTTCTGATTGTGTGCACACCTAGACCGGACTTAAAGACGTTCCTCTGACCAACTCTGACCTAATTTTGTATGTTGATGGGTCTGCCTCTCGCGACCAGGGGGGCACTAATCGGGTGGGATTTTCTGTTGTTTCAGATTCAGCTGTGCTCCGTTCCGGGCCGCTCCCATGTCACCTGTCGGCACAGGCAGCAGAGCTCATCGCACTAACTGAAGCCTGCACGTTTGCAGAAGGCAAAACCGTGACTATTTACACTGACTCACGATATGCTTTCGGGGTAGTATACGATTTTGGGGCTATTTGGAAGTGCAGACAATTTCTAAAAAGTGATGGTAAACCAGTGCTTAACCACGTACTGATTGCAGGCTTATTAGATGCCATTCTACTCCCATCTGAAGTTGCAGTCTGCAAATGTGCCGCACACACAAGCAGTATAGTACAAAGGCAGCTGCTCTGATTCCTCTCACACCTCACTCACACTCATTTGTTAAAATCCCTGTCACCTCCTACACTGACAAGATGTCATCACTGACGTCCATGCAGCAGTTAGCTGATAAAACTGAGAAAGCTCAATGGAAGGCGGCTGGAGCTGTATTTGACCCAACCGCCAGCATCTGGTTTGGTCCAAATTCCAATCCATGTCTTCCAAGACATTTCTTCCCTCATTTTGCTAAATTGACACATGGGTTAGACCATGTGTCAAAAGGAGGGATGTTAGAAGCTATCAATCAAGAGTGGTTCACAAGGGGGTTCACAGTGACAGCTCAGAAGCACTGTGGAGCATGCCTGATTTGCATTACGCAGAATTCTGGTAGACCAGTAAAGGTTACAGGACCCGGAGCACATCCACCTCCCACTAGGCCATTTGAGCACCTAATGCTGGACTTCATTGAGCTTAGGCCATCAGAGGGTAAGAAGCACTGTCTGGTGGTGGTTGACATGTGGTCCAAATGGGTTGAAGCTTTTCCAGTAAAAGCACAGACAGCAAATGCTGTGGCAAAAGCACTACTTAGGGAAATCATCCCTAGATGGGGACTACCAGACACAATTTCTAGCGACAACGGTTCACATTTTGCTAATGAGGCCATTACACAGATAGGAGAATACCTAGGCATGGACATCAGGAAGCATTGTGCTTATCATCCACAGAGTGGGGGTGCGGTGGAAAGAGAGAACGGCACAATCAAAAACAAACTTGCAAAATGCTGTGCAGACACAGGTCTGTCATGGACACAAGCTCTGCCCATTGTGCTGATGTACATGCGGATGCGGAAACGAACACGGAGCCAACTCAGCCCTTTTGAAATCCTTTTCGGTGCTCCTCCACAGATAGGACTCAAGGCTCCAGGATGTCCTCTTCCCTCCACAACGTTGTGTGAGGATGCTATGTTGTCATATTGTGTTAACCTGTCATCCACTTTAGCAGATATCCGACGTCAAGTAGCCGCAGCGTTACCTACCCCTGCCACTGGTCCACTTCACCATCTCCAACCCGGCGACTTCGTGCTGGTCAAAGATTTCCGGAGAAAGAGCTGGAAATCCAATCGTTGGCAAGGTCCCTACCAGGTGCTTCTCGTCACCCAGACAGCGGTCAAGGTCACCGAGAGAGCTACGTGGGTCCATGCCAGCCACTGCAAGGTCATAGTCACAGGCCAGGAGAGACGGTAGGAAGAGACGACAAAGTGACGTGTCCTAGTCACCAACGAGTAGCAACAAGTGGCGTGTCCTAGTCACCAACGAGTAGAAGCAGACGGCAACAAGTGGCGTGTCCTAGTCACCAACAGCACCACACTTGCACTACATACACCAAACCTCACACGACCCACACGAAGTGCCACAAGCGAGTGCCAGCTGAGCGGTTCCATATGCCCCTGGTTCCTCGTGTGTCGTGCTTTCGGTGTGCGGGGTCTACTTGTCCGTGTCACAGAATCCGAGCGAATACATACACACACCAGATAGAGCATCCCCACCTCGTGATGAGGACTCGCCTGGAAAGACGACAACGCAACCGTGAGCAATGTGGATACTACTGGAGAGCCTGGACAATCATAGAACGGTTCCTCTGCATATTTGCCCTGGTGATCATTTTTGGCCTGATAATCATGTGTACCTGTTTGATTATCCCAGTACTGAAGGAATGCGTGTCCAGCATGATATCCTCAGCTTTTGTTCAGTATGCTGCAATCCCGCTAAACGAGAATCCACGCCACAGCTACGAGAATCTCATACCTTGCACTCCTTTCCGTCACACTCCCGACTATGAGAATGAATCAGAAGAGTCCGAGTACGAGGCTACAATATAATCCATGCGAAGTAAAATGTGCCCTCCTCTTATGCTTAAAAATATATCGGAGTCTGTCCTCCACAAAAACAGCCAGTTTTCTATGATATGTTTGTGATGTGTTTACTTAAACCAGGAATGGGGTGTATTCATTGATGTGTTATATCAGTCTATCCTATCATTTTTATTGAGTGATCAAAGTATGATCAAAAGGGGGGAATGTAATGGCAAACTTTGTATATATGTAGTTTAAGGTTTCTTATAGTGCAGACTTTCCCTAAGACCATACATGGACACATCCACTGCAGTTCCTAGGATGATGTGTTCTGCTTGTAACCTTTACTAGCACTTTCAGCAATTTCTATAATAATATATTTCTGCTTAGGACCTCTGTCAGCATTTTGCAAGTGTGTGTCTGTAATGATGTATTGACACTCATGACCTTTAAAAATGTCGAAGTAAGGTCTGGGTGATGTGTTTTAGTTCATGTCCTCTGTCTCCCTGGAAAGTGACATTTAAGGTCGCCTGAGGTCTGAACTTGATGAGGGGGCTGGGTACCAAGCGCAGGGCAATGGGCAAGTTCCTGTTTAGTTTCCCTGTCTTATAATCAAGTTCCCCATTTCTTAGCCCTCCATCTGTTGCTGACAAGTTTCCTCACTTCCCTCTTGCTGAACGGGCCCCTGGTTCAATCTATTAGTGATTGACAGTTTCAGTTCCTTTGGAAAGCTTATCTCTCCTGCCAGGGCCCCTCCTAATGAGTGACGGGATGTTGTTGAACTGACCAAAATCCTATATAACCTGTATGCATTTTCTACTCTGCGCGCACTCTCTAAGGATACTCTGTGTTCTGTGAGACCTGTGTCTTTGAGGCCTCAAATAAATAACCCGAAAGACAACTCTGTCTGTTTCACCATTTATTGTTTGATATTTCTGACTTGTGTATCTCCACAGTATTGACTAGGTCTAAAGATTTCCATAACACTAATCATCTTGAAATTATTATTTATAATATACACACATCTTATTGTGAGGTTAATTTCACATACACTACCTCAACGTTAGCTTGTTTTAAATTAATTTAAATTTAAATTAACCTTAGCGATGCATACAGTTCCTACCTACATAATAAAATATCTCTCTAAGTTACAAGGATGACCTTATTTTATCAACCTCAAAAAGAAGACGTTTGTTCTACAGTATTATCCCACTTAACGCTTAACACTTGTCTATTTCGTTTTAACCTTTATATATATAGTCTATGATTTTAACTTGGAGGCTACGATTAGCATTGTTAGCACCGATGTAAATACCACTCGCTTACACGCTAACCCAAGCCTTAACATTCATTACGTAGCTGATTAAAATCCTTAACACATACATAAAGTACTCGAATTTCACTTACCACAAAACCGCATTCATGCACCCTCTGTTTTAACCGCAGAGCGAGTCACAATTGTCCGATATATAAGCATGAAGAACAAACAACCACGGCCGGCTTCAAGTTGTGTTCCCTGGATGAACTGAGCAGGCAGAGTCCCTGTAGCTAGCTTCACGGAGCAGCTAGCAGCTAGCAGAGAGACAAGAAGCTAGCAGCAGCAGTCAGCGGGAAGGTATTTTGAGTGGGGGTGCGGAGGTGCTGGACTCAAGTGAACACTACGGGCACTATAGAGCACGCACAAAAGCACTCCCCACACGCAAACACACAGTACACCCGCGACTGTTACAATGAAGGCTCGATAATCAGCTCACGGCATATAGGCAGGGGTAAAGTGCTATTTTTTTACGAGTGGGGAGCGGACCTCACCTCCTCTACGGGGGTCGGGGGGATGCTCCCCCGGGAAGATTTTTTTTAAATATTGAAGTTAAAAGCATCAATCTGGTGCACTTTGAGAGCGACATTAAGAGATCTATGGATACATCTCTCAACACCCAGATGAAACACAATCTGTGTAGATTGTTTTTTTTGCAATGAACCAGGTCAATTAAAGTACTTATTTAACTATTAAATACATTGAGTTTGAGTAAAATACTTGGTTACTGATTAATTTAGGTTATAATATATTAAATTGCAAATCAAAATGCTGTAATTGATTTATTTTGTCCTTTGGTATTTTTAAAGGTTTTCAACCTGAAAGAATCCTAATGTGTCCTTGAAAAGTTTAAATAAAGAAAAGGAAAAAGGATTCCAGTTGTCCATGCGTCCTCTGTTGCTCCTCCAGCCTCTCAAATGTGCAAACACTCAAATAAATGCCAAAAACCCAGAGAACTTGACAATACTTATCAGAATAAAATGTTAAATAACACTGCTACCTAGTTAATAACTCTACTTTACTCAGTGGAGGCTCGTCCATTGAGGAAAGGGAGGACCATCCTCCCTAACATTTCAGAGAAAAATAAACTTTGAAGAGAACAATAAATACACCTCAATTTTAAAGATAAGCCTGTTAAAATACAGATAATAGCCCTGGCTTTGGGACTGAATGGGGCTAGAGAGGACGAGCCTCCCTTTGGGCGGGTCTAGCCAGAGGCTCTGGATTGGGCGCCTATATCATCAGTGAACCAATCAGCGGATCTGACTGCGCATCAGAGTGTTGATGGGGAGGGTTATCAGCGATATCAGAGTTTTTTCTGAACCAGGGAACAGGGGCGCTGCGCCCTCTTACCAACAGCAATTCCTTGAATTAGGCTTTGATTATGTTCTGGCCCGCCATCTTGCGGCTCAGCAAAAAATTGGCCCACAGCCAAACTTACTTGCCTACCCCTGGTCTACACCATCATGAGGAGAAGTTCTCTGTCGTACACCAGGCAGTGATGGACCTGGCGGAGCAGCAACTTTGACTCCAAGCCTCTGTCAACACCCAAATCAGCGACATGGCGGAGGCGGTGCATCGTGTGCTGGCACGCCTGGACGCCGGTGCCACTGCTCCGGCATTACCTGATGCTGCGGCTCACTCTCAACAGCTGGCAGCCCCTCCTACTACAGCGGTGCCGCTTCCTGGATCTCATGCTGTCCCGTTGCCTCGCTTGGCCCCTCCAGATAAGTTTTCCGGAGATTCCAATGACTGTAGGGGCGCTCACGCTGATGCGACCTGGGAGCAGCTGTGTGTGTCATGCTTTGTTTTTTGTTGTTCTTCTAGTTTGTGTGAACTTTTCTACATTCAGGAGCTTGTGTGGATTATTTTAATCATGCGGAGTGTCTATATATGCGTCCTTGCGGTGCTTTGGACTCTTTTCAGCCGTATGGCATGGGGACTCAGCGGTGACGTGCTAAGTCACAGGCTCATCTACAGCCGCGAGCTGCTGCTGGATATAAGTTCACTGGCAGCAAGTAACCCTATTCCGCCTATTCCCCACTTCCTAAGAAGTAGTAGTACAAATACTTACCAGGCGGGATGTTGCCCAAAAATTGTCGGAGGAAGAGAGGAAGGAGAGGAGGTGTTCAACGCAGACTGAGGACAAACGGGCTAGACAATCGACGCCGGCTCCCCCCGCTCCCAACTATCCTTCTCTCCAATGTTCAATCCCTACGGAACAAATTGGACGAATTGGAGGCTTGTGCTAAATTCAAGCGAGATTACAGGGACGCGTGTCTGCTGGCATTCACTGAGACGTGGCTGAAAGCCTCGGACAGCAACGAGGACCTACACATCAGCGGTTTTGGGTACCCTGTTCGGATGGACCGGTCGCCTGTCATAACAAACAAATCCAGCGGGGGTGGAGTATGCTTTTATATCAACAAAAGGTACTGTAATTCCTTCACAGTTCGGGAGGAAATATGTACTCCGGATCTTGAACTGTTATCCATTTCGCTTCGCCCCTTCTACTTGCCTAGAGAGTTCCCCCAGCTGTTTTTCACTATTGTTTACATTCACCCACGGGCAAACGCCTCAGCAGCCACCCAGCTGATTGAGGAAGTTACTAACAGACTGGACTCCCTCTCCCCCGATGCTCCTAAATTTATTTTAGGAGATTTTAATCACTGTGCATAAGACCTTAAAAACAAACGAGCAGTATGTCACATGTCCTACAACTTTAAATACATCCACGATTGACTTATGTTACGGCACGGTACCTGGTGCGTTCAAGTCCCTGACCATGCCCCCTTTTTGAGCTTTATACCACACGAGCGTTCTTCTGGTGCCGATCTACAAACCCATCTGCAGGAAACAAGTGTGCACAAAAAAAACGGTGAAATGTTGGACAGGGGAAAGCATTGCCACCTTACAGGCATGTTTGGACTGCACGGATTGGGATGTGTTTTATAGCTCATGCTCTGATCTCAATGAACTGACGTCAACTGTCTCATCCTACATATCATTTTGTGTGGAGTCTAACATTCCTTGTAAAGACATTACCGTCTTCCCTAATAATAAGCCGTGGGTCACAAAGGAACTAAAGAGTGTTATAAATAGAAAGAAACGTATATATTTTATACTGGAAACAGTCAGGACAAAAAAGAAATGAACAGAGAATTAAGAAATGAGATAAGAAAAGCTAAAATAGCTTATAGGGATAAGGTGGAACTCAAATACAGCAGTGGAGATCTTCGGGAAGCCTGGAGGAGAATCAAATCAATGTCCTCCATCTCCCAGGGTAACAACAATGACAGGGCTAGGAATCCCATTAACATTGAGGGAACAAATGAGGCAGACCTCCCCAATGCTTTTAACATTTGTTATTCTTGATTCGAGAAAAATGATTTCTCCATAAACACCTCAACCCTTAGAGAGTCTCTCTCACCTATCTCAGACATAGTCATGGAACAGGATGATGTTAGGAATCTCTTAAAACGAGTCAATATTAGGAAGGCCCCAGGTCCTGACCATATTTGTGGGCGTATACTCCAGTATTGTGCTAGCGAACTCTGTGGTGTTTTCCAGCATGTCTTCCAATTGTCACTTGAGAATAGCCAAATTCCTGATATGTGGAAATCCTCAACTGTAATTCCCATCCCTAAGAAGCCTCATCCTAAAGTCCTCAATGACTTCAGACCGGTGGCTTTAACGTCATTGGTAATGAAAATGTTTGAAACAATTGTTAAAGGCCTTGTCATGTCAGTAATAGGTGGTGAACTTGATCCACTACAATTTGCGTATCAGGTAGGGAGAGGCGTAGAGGATGCAAAGCTTTTTATATTGCACACCCTCCACAAACACCTTGAAAAGCCACAAGCCCATGCCAGGCTTTTGTTTGCTGACTTTTCTTCAGCATTTAACACAATGCAGCCGCATCTCCTGGTAGAGAGCCTATTATGTCATTTTAAACTGCCCGATCAACTTGTTTTATGGATTTTAAACTTTCTAACTAATAATCGAGCAGAAGGTGTCTGTCAATGTGGACGCCTCTCTGACTCTGTCATCACTTCCACGGGCTCGCCTCAAGGATACGTTCTTTCGCCCCTACTTTTTATAATGTACACTGATAAATGCAGGAGCATGCAAGACAACAGCTACCTGGTTAAATTCTCTGACGATACCGCCCTCTTGTCCCTCCTTAGCGGCTCAGAATCAGGCCACGAGTGTGCTCTTGCCGATTTTATTTCCTGGTGTGATAACAGTTTTCTGGATTTAAATGTCTCCAAAACCCAGGAATTGATCATTGATTTTAGACGTCACAAGGATGTTCCTAAGGAGTGCATCATACACAATGACAAGGTAGAAATTGTCACATCATACAAATACTTGGGCACCATTTTCGATGACCACCTCAAATGTAATGTGAATACTGAGTGTATTGTGAAGCGGGGTCAACAGAGAATGCACCTTCTTCGCAAACTGAACTCTTTCTCTGTCAGGCCTTTCATTCTTTGTCGTTTTTACCAAGCATTCATTGAGAGCCTTATTTGTTTTTCTTTTATCTGCTGGTTCCATAGCTTTACACTGAAAGACAGGAACAGCCTGAACAGCATTGTTAAAACCTGCTCCAAGATCATCGGCGTGAAACAGAGAGACTTAAATTCCTTCTGTAACCAACAGATTCTGCAGAAAGCAGAGAGCATTCTGAACTCTCCAGGTCGTGTACTTTCACATACATTTCGTCTGTTGCCATCAGGGTGTAGATATGCTCTACCTGATCAAAGGACTAATCACTTTTCTAAATCATTCATCCCTTCTGCACTCAAACTTTTAAATTCTTGAAAAGGCTTTTAACTTGATTATTTATTTATTTATTATTGTGATGCTTTGAACTATTTATAGCGTAAATTGGAATTCTGCAACTTGCAACTCAGTCTCTCAGTTCATCCACTCGTTTAAAAGAGTGTTTGCACATCACACACCAGCTGTAGAGAGCGCACAGAATTTGACATACATTCAGCAAAATCAACGCCGAGTGGCAGATTATGCAATTGAGTTCCGCACTATGGCTATTGATTGCGATTGGAATGATTCAGCGTTAAGGGACATATTTCGGAACAGACTATCAGAGAAAATGAAGGATCATTTATTGCTTATGGATCCTCCCACAGACTTAGAAGCTATGGTAGCGGCTGCTATTAAGATTGACAATCGTATCTGTGAGAGGGATAGAGAAAGAAAGAAGACTGCCGTTTCGTCCAGCGGAACCAGGGGGTTCTCACCTGTTTTTCATCCTGTCCGGAGGACATCATTCGGCTCATCACCTGCTTCAGAGGCCACAGCGCCCCCCATTGACTCGGAGGAGCCAATGCAGGTTGGCAAGGCCAGAATCTCACCGGAGGAGGCAAGATGTTACTACTGCGGTCAACAGGGTCATCAACAAGCCATGTGTCCAGTAAAAGAACAGGCTCGCCGGTGAAAGGGAAGACACTGGTGAGCCAATCTGACCTTTTTGACTTCCCTCCACGCACATTAACTCAAGTTATGCTATGTGAAGGTAATCAGGTTATTGAACAGGGGGCACTTGTAGATTCTGGAGCCGATGAGAGTTTTTTTGATAAAGAGCTAGCTCTTAGGCTTAACCTGACGTTAACGCCATTACCTTCACCGTTAAAAGCGAACGCGTTAGATGGGCGCCTACTATTCACAGTGACTCATTGCATCACACCTGTAAGAATGACAATCAATGACACTCATGTTGAGAAAATAGTTTTTCATGTGTTTAAATCAGCTCAACACCCGATCATTTTAGGTTACCCTTGGTTACTTTTGCACAATCCTGTCATCGATTGGCGGTCAGGAAAAGTACAAGATTGGGGAATGTTGTGTAAACAGAAGTGTGTACACGATCAGAGTAAGTTGGTACTGAGGAAGATCTCCACTTCTAAAGCAGACTGTCACGACGAACCTCTTTCTGACTATTTTTCTGATTACCCTGATTTATCAAAGGTCCCCACATGTTATCATGATCTAAAGGAAGTCATTAGTAAAGCTAGGTCGAGTGCACGACCACCCCATTGGCCTTATGATTGTGCTATAGACTTGTTGCCAGGATCCACGATTCCCAAGGGCCATCTGTACTCCCTGTCAGCTCCAGAAAAGGGGTCCTTGAAGGATTACATCGACACCTCACTCAAGGCAGGACTCGTCTGACTGTCTTCCTCTCCTGCTGGAGCGGGCTTCTTGTTTGTGAAGAAAAAAGATGGTTCTCTCCGTCCCTGCATTGATTACCAGCGACGTGCAGTCAGGGGAGGCAGGGGAGGCAGAGCCTCACCTGTCATACTCCAAAGTAACGGAAAAAACAACTAAAGAAAAACTAAATAGTAATAATAATAAAATGTCTCCACTGATCTGTGTTGTAACTTGTAAATGTAATTTCTGTTTGATTCCAATCGCTTTTTATAGTCAAAATCAGCAAATTTGCAGAGCTCCTCCGCTACAACTACGGGTAGCGATGAGAAGTGAGGCAGGGACGAGCTCTGCCTCACGTAAGCCCACAGTAACTGGCTGGAGCGCGGGCACTAATTTAACGCGGGCACTTATTTTGTGAGCGCGCTCAAGCCAGTTACTGTGGGGTGAGGTGAGGCACAGATGAGCTCTGCCTCACCTCAGAATGCGTCACCCCACAGAAACTCATGCATGCCTGCACCATCTCACTGTATGTCACCAATGTAATGTTTGTAGATCCCTTTATTACATTTATCCTCGCCATCCATAGTCTCTAAATAACTTATTTCACGTATATATGATATTTAGGCTCGTTGGTCTCATCATACAACGACAATGAAAAAAGCACCAGGGGAGGCAGCCATAACCTCTGCTGCACTGAAGGGGGCGCAAGTGAGCCCACAGGTTCTTGTTGCTACTGTTATTCTACGTAGAGACGGGGTAGACCATGGCGGTAGACGCGACGCAAACAACAAACTAGACTTTTGAAACTTGAGGAAGATAAGGAGGACTTTTACAAAAAAGTAATAGAGATTGTTGTCCAGAAGGATAGCATGGACTTCATCTTCAAGTCAAGGTAAGACCACAATTGTAATGAAAATGGGATCTTACTAAGAAAGAACAATCCAATATTTAGATGTTGGGTATCCTTTTGTTGAACGGTCTGTTTAAAATGAATCGAAGCATCAGACTAAAAAAGCTTTTGAAAATAACCGAATAAGTCGATTATGGTCAAAATATGATATTTGTAAATCTGACTCTGAAAGAGTCAGTGCCTCACCAGCCATGAACCTCACCGCACGTCACTGTTGATTACAGTCCACTGAATGACATCACGGTAAAAACAGATACCCCCTCCCTCTCATTGACTCTGCTTTTGATCTATTGCAGGACGCTAAAGTGTTCACAAAACTGGATTTACGCAACGCTTATCATCTGGTAAGAATAAGGGAGGGGGATGAGTGGAAAATTGGATTTAATACCCCAACAGGACATTACGAGTACCTCGTAATGCTTTTCGGGTTAACTAATGCCCCAGCAGTTTTCCAGGCGCTGGTCAATGATGTACTCAGGGAGTTTTTGAACGTGTTTGTCTTTGTGTATTTGGATGACATTTTAATCTTCTCATGTGCAACATGTCCACCACGTACTACAGCGCCTACTGGATAATCACCTGTTCGTAAAAGCAGAGAAGTGTGAATTCCATGCATCAACTGTCTCATTCATGGGGTTCATCATTTCTCCTGGACAAATCCTGATGGATCCTGCAAAGGTCAGTGCAGTTGCAGACTGGGCCACCCCCACCAATAGGAAGAAGGTACAGCAGTTTTTGGGGTTTGCTAACTTCTACAGACGATTTATTAGGAACTTCAGCTCTGTTGCTGCTCCCCTTCATGCACTGACCTCACCAGGGGTTAACTTTCTGTGGGGCCTCAGGGCCGAGGAGGCTTTTAATGAGTTAAAAATAAGGTTTACCACAGCTCCCATACTGACTGTTCCTGATCCTCAACGACAGTTTGTTGTGGAGGTGGATGCCTCCAATGATGGGGTGGGGGCCAGTCTCTCACAGAGAGTGGCTGGGGATCATAAGATGCATCCTTGCGCCTTTTTGTCTCGCAAACTATCTCCCGCAGAGAGAAACTACGACGTCGGAAACCGAGAGCTGTTGGCAGTCAAAATGGCTCTGGAGGAGTGGAGGCACTGGCTTGAAGGGGCGCCACAGCCGTTCTTGGTTTGGACTGACCACAAGAACCTTCAACTTGTTTTCAACTGTTTTGACTTTACATTGTCTTTCAGACCCGGGTCCAAGAATGGCAAACCTGACGTCCTCTAACGCCTCCATGACCCAGA
The DNA here is from genome assembly GCF_902827175.1 of Gymnodraco acuticeps. Classification (NCBI taxonomy): domain Eukaryota; kingdom Metazoa; phylum Chordata; class Actinopteri; order Perciformes; family Bathydraconidae; genus Gymnodraco; species Gymnodraco acuticeps. Next base: position 1,984,695 of record NW_022990271.1, read on the forward strand.
GCCCATGGCCAAGGATCCAGAGCCAATCTTTCCACTCTCCTGTGTGGTTGGGGTGGTGACATGGCCTATAGTAGATCAGGTGAAACGTGTCAATGGTGAGGGGCCGAAACCTAGTGGCTGTCCATTGGACAGGCTATTCGTGCCTGAATCCATGCGGTCACAGGTTATTCATTGGTCTCACACATTACTGCTCACTTGTCATCCAGGGGTCAAGCGGACCGTATTCGTCGTTCGACAGAGGTTTTGGTGACCTTCCTTGGTTAAGGATGTCTCCGAATATGTGGCTGCCTGCGTAGTTTGCTCCAGGAACAAGACGTCATCAAAATCACAGATGGGACTGCTGCAGCCTCTCCCCGTTCCCAGCATGCCCTGGTCTGACATTTCGTTGGATTTTGTCACAGGTCTTCCTCCATCCAAGGGTAACACCACTGTCCTCACTGTAGTGGACAGGTTCTCTAAGATGGTCCATTTTATTGCCATGCCAAAGTTGCCGTCAGCTAAAGAGACTGCTCAGGCGTTATTGACTCATGTTGTCCGTATTCATGGTATTCCCAGAGACATTGTGTCGGATCGAGGTCCTCAGTTTTCTTCCAGGTTCTGGAAGGAGTTTTGCACCCTCCTGGGAGCGTCCGTCAGCCTCACATCAGGTTATCATCCCCAGTCCAACGGACAGACGGAGCGGCTGAACCAGGAGCTGGAGACGTGCCTGCGCTGCCTGGTTTCTTAGAACCCTGCAACCTGGAGCGAGCATCTGACATGGGTGGAGTATACACGCAACTCTTTGCCCACCTCTGCTACCGGTCTGTCTCCCTTTCACTGTGTTTTTGGCTATCAGCCTCCTCTATTCTCAGAAACTGAGAAGGAGGTGGTGGTGCCATCTGCTCACGCCTTAGTCAGAAGATGCCACCGTATCTGGGCTGCAGCTCGTCGGGTCCTCCTGAGGAATTCGGCTCGGATGAAGACGGTGTCGGATCAACGGCGGCGGGCGGCACCTACATACAGACCGGGGCAGCCGAAATGTAATGTGTAAGAAGAAAGTGAAGAATTTAGATTGAAATTATACATGAACACTGGGGGCTTGAATGTGTGTGGTGAGAGAAGAAAATAAAGTAAAAAGGCTTGGAAAAGCAGCAGAATATTTGAACTGCAAACTTTTGAACTAACCTGATGGCGAATGATCTGTCACCATGCCAACAGCATTTGATGATATCCCATAATACGCTTAAATGCGTTGATGGCTGCATCATTACCAAACCTGTTTGGAGCATTTTCACTGAAGTTATGAGAAAACCGTGTTTCATGGCGAGCATTGTGTTGCCATGGCAACGTAATTTGAAGAAATCTCAAAACTGTCCCGTAGATGTCTTCACGGCTGGACTGTTAGCACACATGTGAAGTTTGAGCACTTTTTTAACATTTTCATAGGAGTTATAGCGACCGGACCGTGTCCATTTGAGTTACAGCGACATCGTGTTTTATGGGATGCGTTTCCATGGAAACGGCATATGATGACACCCCATAATTGACGTAGAGTTGTTGAGTGCAGGACCATTGTGAAGCTGACAATTGAGCGGCCCGACCAAGCAAGGAGGCAGAGGCAGAACGTCCAAATACAACCCGGTGTTGGCATTTATTAACTCATGAACACATGACACACAGCCTCAATCCTGCTGAACATGTGCACACCGTCATCAACCACAGGGATCTCCCACACACTACCAGCCTCCAAACAGACAGGGCAACAGGGCCTAAATACACACACTAATCAGCAATTAGACACAGGTGGGGGGGGAGGAGACAACACAGGGCACCAGGTGCACACAATCAACAGCCACATACATGGGGAAAGGGAACACTTTTAACATAAAACCAGCAAACAGAGACAGACAAACTAAAACACATACAGATGCACACACTACCTACATTTCGCCACCAACAAAGCTACACAATCCGTAACGGAGGCCGAGATCTATGGCCCCAGAGATCACCTCCGTTACAACCATTAACCATTATCTGAAGTCTGCTGCTCTGAGCATGTCAGTTGGAGTTATGACATCATCGTGTTCCATGACACAGGTGTTTATATTTGAGCTAATGACGTGTCCAGAGATCATAGGTTTCCATGGTGATGCGCAGTAGCCTAATCAGTGAGAGGAGAGCATTGTCATTGTTCTGAATGAGAGAAAAACCTCTTACATGTGAACGTTTTGTTGAAGAACCGTAACAGATATCGGTGAAATTTCAAAGCGTGAAGCATGTCAAGGAACTTGAGCATCTGAAGTGTACTTTTTGTGTACTTTCGAGTTAATAATGTGGCCTTTTTGGCAGATTAACTAAAGATGTGCAGCTGCTGTGGTGGGGAAAGATTTCCTTGATGTTTTCCTACGTTTCTCATGAAAAATTATGTTTCAGGAATGTAAGATTTGGGAATTATGGCAGGTTTAAAAAAAAAATATGAAGGCAAAATTAAGTCTGTCCTCCACTCTAGCTGTGACATCACGCACTCTAAAATCTGAAGAAGGCCTCTTTACCAAGGTCTGAACAATGTTTAATATCTCTAAAAGTACGAATCAGATTTAAAAATTGTGTTACACGAATAATGTCAGAAAGATGTGTAACATTGTAAAGTTGGGATGAGGTTTCTGAGTGAAAGTATGAAGGAGCAATTAGCAGTTGAAGTTGCATGAAGATTGTTCAAGTCTGAAGAGTTTCTCCATTGACTTCCATGTTAAAAAAATTGATGAATTATGGGATGTATCTCTGGAATTATGAAAGTTATGAATAAGAAAAGTAATAGCCATTGATTCCCGACCGAGCTGAACGTTTTGATGTTCAAACGGAGTTTCTGCGATGTGGAATGTGCGAGAAGAAGAGGTGCAAAATAACCTGGCGGAATAATAAAGAATTTCGTGCGAAGCATAACAAGTAGTTGGAATGCTGTATCAGCATTTCCACTAAATAATCATAAATGCAAAAACAATAACCCTGCAAAAATATTGCTGTTTGTTCTTATATAATTTGCTGGTGTGTTTTATTTCTCCTAAAGTTCTTTTTGATTGTTGTTCATATCCTTGTAGGTTTTGTGTGCTTTGAGCCCCCCCATGTGGTCTTTTTATCGTAATAATACATCAATATGTTTTGTTTAGTAATACAACATATTAATCAAGTAAATGTCCTTATTTATTAAAATTATATTTTAAAAAGGTGGTTTGGGTAATAAAAAAAATGGAATACTCTAATCTTACTGTACTGTCAAAAAGTGAATTGATTACTATACATAACTGGCATTTCAGGGCTCAGCAATTGAGAAATAAACAATACACATTCACACCCCCAGACAATCTTAGCTTTTTTGATAGTCCAGGGGTTCAAATGTTCACCTTCCTGCAGTGGTGGAGCCTGGGACCTACTGTGAAGTCTCTAATCTCAGGCACTGGGGAAGATGAGCTTTGAATTTCCCATAAAATTAAAACCTACATTGCTTCACTGTACATTCACATACATACAGACATATAACACATGCATTGGTGAAAGGTCTGGTATGAGGTAGTTGAGTATCAAATACTCTTACACCCTCATGTGGTACAAGGCACAACTGCACTTTTTGCATTAATTATTTTCTCCATTCCTGGCTCTTTGCTCTTTAACGTGGGAAGCATTGCTGCAATGTGTATTTAAACTCCATATAGCATCTTGCTCTTTATTATGTGAGTGGTGTCCTGTCTCTTTATTTGTAACCGTACATATATTGAGACGGGGAGATGTTGCAAACAATCCCCAAGCAAATTGGCGATTTATCAGATGTTTTTTGTATAGAAAGAAGCAATGGCACCTTTTATCTTCTGTAATTTGTATGTGTATATTAAGAAACGCTAATCCTAAAATACCACTGCAGTTGGACCGCAAACTAAAGGCACTAAGGAAAGGTACCTCCTGCTCATATACTGCCCTTTTCTTCCTTGTATGTCTTTCACAGGGTGAATAGTAAGATGGCAGGGTGCAATGATGTGCCAGATGGTGTCAGTCTATGAATAATGCATCATTGGTTTAAGTCAGACAGATCCAAGCTGATCTGAGGTCCTCTGAATGACACAGGTTGCTGCTGTAGGGTTCATGCTGAGTTGTGGGATTGGCCACCCTAGGGTTAACTGCCGGGCTCTTGACATGAATTACTCATATATGCATCATTTATTAGTATGGTTGTGCAAGAGTTTTATGTTTTTCTAGATTCTAATTGACAGAAAACGTTTGATGAAACGCATTCCACTGAAAACAAATTGAGTGATGGTGATTGGAAATCAGAACAAAATAGGATAAAAAACATCACAAGAATGGACAAAAAGATTATTAATAACACCCCAAGATCTCTGTGACTTCGAGTCCCTCACACTCTTCCTGTCCCGCCTCAAAACTCATCTCTTCTCCTCTGCCCACCCATAGCCCTCCCATCAATCCATGCCCATTGATCGTCCTTGTTTGTTTGTACTCCCCCCACCCCAAACCTCCCTTATATTGTAAAACAACTTTGAATCAGAGAAAAGCGCTATATAAAATTAATTATTATTATTATTAATGTTAAAATGTAAGATGCTAACAATTGATAATCAGCATTATACCAAGTACAGCTTAGGATAAATATAATTGTTAACAGTTAAACTGGTATAAACAAGGAAGTTGTATTGCAACAAATTAAAGTAGACTTAATGATAGCAAATTTCATCCAATAGTTGTGTAGACACTTCACTCAAATCCATTATTGTCAACGTCATGGTGGTACTAAAAGTCACGGATCACAGATTTCAAGAGAACTTATTCTCTGGGAACCATAGATTTGCATACATCTCTATATGTACCGAATTGAATAGCAAGTGTCAACCTCATGGTGGCACTGAAACACTAAAAAGTCAGGGGATAATTAAAGTTTTCACAGGGGACAAACATACGAGACTGAAACACAACAATCAGCAGTTTACTTATTACACATACACTGAACAAACTGAAATGTTGACTTGATTTAAATGTATTATCTCAACAAATGTCACATTTATAAAGTTAGTTGAAAGAAATAATATTAAATAGAAATAAAAACATTAGGTTCAACTATTGCTTTCAACCTAATACAGTTATGTGAAGTTATTTGACATAATATATTTTAGTTAAAGAAAAATTATATGATAAAGTATTTTTTCAAACTCACACTCAATTGGCTTGGCTCATTTTCTGTGAACAACATATATCAGAACACATTTTCAATGACCACCCACTGTACCCCCCCCCCCCCCCCCCCCTACATATTTACATACAGGCAGTGGCGACTGGTCATTAGGGGCAGCCCCACCTAGTGTCAGCAGAAAGTATTAAAAATAATGATTACAACAAAATGCAAAAAATAAATTAAAATATATATACAATATATTTTAAGATCATGTTTAATCATCTGATTCGTCTGTACATTGCTGTTTTAGTCTGTGTTCTTCCAATTAGTGTCTACAGTGTGTGCCTATTGAGCTGTTTAGAGCCATGTGGGACAAAACCATAAAACCCGATCCTGCCCCTCCCTCTCTCTGTCTAAGTGAACGGTGACTGTAAAAACTACACTGCGCATGCTCAGAATATTTTCCTATTTAATGTGTGTGGCAAAAAAATAATGACCATAGGGGCATAGTGCTGCCATCCCCACCATATGTCATCTCACATCATTCAGAGCTGATTGGCTGTAAGTACGTGTGCCACGAAAAGTGTGGTGTGTGAAGAGGAGACGAGAGAGCTGCAGTGAGGCGTCCTAAAACCCGGAAGTAAGCTGCGCATGGCTTCCCTCGACAAAAAAGCAATGAGATTTCTCCATAGGATTTTAGAAAATAGCTCCAAATAAGGTCTGTGGGAAACGTAGCTGTTAGATAAATGCACGTTTTGTTCAGCATGATAATATCCACATGTCTACCCTACTTTTATAATTTTCTAATCATAAATCTATTGATTAGATTAGATTTATGATGGACTTTTGAAACTGCAAGAACATAAGGAGGACTTTTACAAAAAAGTAATAGAGATTTTTGTCCAGAAGGATAGGCAAATGGACTTAATCTTCAAGTCAAGGTAAGACTGCAATTGTATTGACAATGGGATCTTACTAAGAGAGAACAATTCAATATTTAAATGATACAATTACATTTTTTGGGTATCCTTTTGTTGAACTGTCTGTTTAAAATTAATTGAAGCATCAGACAAAAAAAGCTTTTGAAAATAATATTATATTTTGATTTAGGTCAAAATATAATATTTGTAAACCTGAAGAGTCAGTACCAGTGCCTCACCAGCCATGAACCTCACTGCAGAAGCTATAGACATCTAAGTTTGTTGTGCCCCACCACTTTTGTACATATAAAAACGCCTCTGCATACAGGATGTTCGGGTCCTGTGTGTACCTGTCTGGGCCTTCTGTGTGTGTGTTGAAGATTATTATCATCTGATATTTAAGAAGTGTGTTACATTTGAAATGGCAGAAAGTCTTGTTGCAAATTCCAGATATATATTAAAAGAGGTCCTTTGGGTTTCTCTGGTGGTTATCAATAGTAGCAGTTAAGTGAATACTGTTCAAACAATACCTGTGTTTGTGTTTTATATTGATTTCTCTGTTTTATCCTTTCATAAATGTAAGGACTAAAAATGGCTATAAACATTCTGGGCTGGTTGGAGTAAACAGGGTTTTATTGCTCTGTGGGGGAGGTGTAGGTATGCATGACAGGGGGCTAGGTGGATGAGAGTATATTCTGCTTAAGATCTCTAGCATGTCATGTTTCAGGGAAGTCTACATGTCTTGAATAGTATATGTGTGGGTTTAATTAATAAGCAGTCTGTGTAACCAGAAGTTGGAGATATGAGGGATGAAATCTTTGTGTTATCTTTGTGAGAGAAATGTATGTGCGTTCATTTCAGGACTCCTAAAGGAGCAGGAGAATTGAGTCACACACAATTAGAGAGACAATGGTCCTTCTCATTCTGGGTGAGCTGATTATGGGTGAATGGAAGTTCAGAGATGGCCTGGGGCTATGGAGACAGTTAGGCGTTGTTGGTGAGCTGGTCCTGAGGATGCCATGAGATGATGACTGTTACATTTCCAACAAGTATGGCTTTCATAAAGAAACACATGACTTAGGTGATAAGATGTGTTTCGTTGCAAAGTGAGCCTGTTTGGTTTTCTGCTGGCCAGCGCTGAGTCACGGTGACACAGCATATTTTGCGTCTCCCAATGAGATGACCTGAAAAGATGACCAGCTGACCCAACTCCTCCTGTTTTATTCTTATATGTAAGCCTGTTCGGCCTTGTGTTCGCTCTCTCTTCTCATGCTGCCAGGACCGGAAGGAAGGATCTCCGCAGCACGCGAACCAGGGCAGGAGTGGGCCGGCATACTCCTTACACATTACAATATAATTGTATTATATTATATTGTATTGTAATGTATTATATTGCATTGCATTATTACCTTTTATAATTAAAACAGATTATTGTTTAAACTGGTATCCGGGTGTTCTCTGTCTGATTTCCTTCCTGTTATGATTTTAAGCAGGACTCGTCAAAACGACACGCGGAGGCGAGTGGGGTGGTAAAAACCTCAAAACTCCTACAGTGTGCAACACGTTTTCACTCCCATCCCGTCACATATTGACGGACGGTCAGGGCCCCTCCCCGTCACTCTATTACGTACAGGGTACCGCTTGGAAGTGACGGCCCGTCTACACTACAGGCATCAAAAAATCTTGAAGCTGGGCGTGTCTGAGGCTTGGCGATTTCTCGCGCCCAAGGCGACCAACAACCAATCAGGAATCTCCCGCCCGCCCCCGGCATACAAAGCAATAGCAATGTTAAAACGAAGTAAACTGGATATAAAATCCCCAAACAGGCGAAAACCTACCAGTTTCATCCACTGTCTCTGCCACCTCCCTCCATGCCTGGTTCCTCCGGTTTGTATACCGGTAGATGAACAGAGACTGATCATACAGCACCGGGTGATTCACTACAGCTATAATGAATGTTCCCTCCATTTTTTTGAATATGAGGAAATGACCTGCGTAGTCTCTCCCAGCATACACGGTATTTGATTGGCTAGCGCTTGTACTGTCAGATTTGCATACGCAGGATTTGATTGGCTGATGCCAAGCATCGAGCCTCAAAAGTAGAACATTGCTCAACTTTTGATGCTCGCGATGCTTGCAAAGCCACGCTCCGCTCCCCACAATGCAGTTCGGCGAAGATTCAAAATCAACTACGTCACCCCATTCAAATGAATGGGCGAAGCGTTGAAAGCATTTTTCGATGCCTGTAGTGTAGACGGGCCGTCAGGCTTCTACGGGCAGGGCGTCCCATAGACCTTCATTGCGGACAGCGGACCCCTTGACCGTCAGGCTTCTACGGGCAGGGCGTCCCATAGACCTTCATAGACCACGTGATCAACAACAATGGCCGACCTTCGTGTTATTCTCGGTGGAAAATGCCTATTTTAAGGTTCATTTGGCCATTAAAATGCGTTTTGATGTCATTTTATGCGAGTAATATGAGTTTTTATTTCTGATTATTTGTGCAGTACATGTACATGATGTTTAGTTTGCTAGTTATGACGAAAATTACTTCATGAATGTGTACACATTCATGGTTGCTAACGTTTTTTTGGTGGAAATGTGTTTTTTCACAGCAAAGTCACCCTCTGTACTTGGACTTATTGGGAGAATCTAAAGGCAAGAACATCCCAAATATTCATTTAGGTCTTTATTTTCTTTAGTGTTGCCGTCTGTGAGGAAAATAAATGGGGCTCAGAGCCTCAGGATACTGAAATCTGTATTTTTTAAATCTTTTTTTCCTTCTAATTTGATATTCTTTTCAAAATAACACACTGTTATTTACTCACTAATAACACATAATTATCCTTGCTTTTATTTATTGGTTTAATTCCATAATCTCGGGCTTTTTTGGCGTCCGTCAGGAACTGAATTTCAAAATAAAAATAACCGGAAACAGACGTAGGCCTAGAAGGGACATTTCGAGCATCATTGCGATTGTCAACATTTTTGAGTTTAGGATGGCCGAAGACACTACACTACCCATAATCCCCAGCTATCGTTTAGGACTACAGTCCCCGTGATTAATCTTCAAGGTCTGGGATTGGATGTTGGAGTGGCAGTGTGCCAAGGTTACGCCGAGCGGCAAACAGCTGTTTGAAATGGAACGAAACCACGCCAGACTATCCAAAACTGGAATCGAATGCCCCCCCAGAACTACACACTACACACTACACTATTGTGTTTCGCTAAATGTTCTATGGGACGTCTCTACTGAACGTTTTCGTTTTTCCCACAATTAGAAGTTGCCAGTATTAAACACATTGGTGTTATCAAATGTAAACCATATAATTAATAAATGGGTGAAAATCGCTGTCCATAATGCGCAGCATTAATATATACCCACATGACAGCTCATTGTTACTTTGTAATTCTACTCCACTACAATTCAGAGGTTAACCTGGTATTTTTACTCCACTACACTTATTTGAGTTACTTTGCAGATTCTGATTAATGATGTGAAATATAAACAACCCTTAAATCAGACTTTAGTTACACCTGAGTAAAATTAAGGTAAGGTGATTGTCAAGTGCCAACAATCAGGAGAGATATTTGATAGTTGGTGCTTGAGAAGACTAAACATGTATCTGCAATTGACATGAATGGAAACGAGTAATAAAGTATATTCATTACTCGTTATTCTCTACTAATAGTTAATTAAAGACTGTATATTATGGCTATTTTGCACATCCCTTTCAAGATTTTCAAAGGTGTATTGACATATCATATACACAACTACGGTGTAGTTATGCAATGAATTAAACACTTGGGTCACAGGTTCCTCAACAGTGCATTACAAGACATCTATCAATATGTGTGTACCTCCACCATTAAACTGTCATATTCTGCACATTTCTTATTCTATCTACATACATAAGAGAATAATCCATATGTATAATATCAGTTAAAATAAGTGCTTCAACATAGTTAACATTGCAGGAAAGCAATATATTAGACGTTAAGTACTTTATCAGGCTTAATATTTATCTGTAGATAGATACCCCCAAAGTTTTTTTCTTATTTAAAAGAATACCTTAATCTGTTATTTAATGTTTAAATAAAGGTTAATTTGTGTTTCTGTTTTGCACCTCCTCCTATTAATATCTTTGTACATCCAGCACTAAAATGTTTTATTGTAGAGATCACTTATATTATCTTCTTGATTTTTTATATACTATATTTCTATCACAGACCTTCTACTTTCCCCCTATGAAAGTATGTACTTTTAATATTTTTTTAATCAAATATAACACATAAAAACAATAATTCAATAACGTGCTTTAACCACTAGGCGGTGCACACAAGGTACACACAGCCATAATAACTTTGTATTATTAGTGTAGGACACTTATGTATGTACAATATCTGAAGATGTGTAGTTTTATTCATGCTTTCACATAATTTTACAGCATATTGCTATACTATTTCAGACTCAGTATTTAAATTCTTACATTCAAAATTCAATTCAATTCAAATCAGTAATATCTTTAAAAACTACAAGTCCTTTTATATCAGCTGTGCACCGTTATGGTGTAAATATAACCCATCTATGAATTAGATCAAATAAAAGCTGTAAAAGTCAGCCGAATTAGTGTTGATACTGCAAGGAGACGTATTGTGTGAAGAGAAATTGAAGATGTTGTTTAATTGTTGATATATTTATGATCCACGTCAAGTATTCAGTTTCGGCGGCATTTCTTCAGTTTTTCCAAAGGTCTTCTCATCAGGGCTCTATAAATAAAGAACTACGGCAGATCTGTAATATGTAATGCAGCCGAACCGTGTATTACAATGCCGTTATGTGATGAATTTCAAAGAGAAAAGCAAGAGCACTCGGAATTAAGTATTATTTTATTCTTTTAAAATGTTTTCCGGATTTCATATAATATAAACACCAAATCCCAGCATGCATTGCGGCTAAAACATCCAATCAGCGAGCTTTAACCATAGCTGAGGATCTTGGGTAATCGCTCGAAATGCCTACGTCTGTTTCCGGTTATTTTTATTTTGACGCCAAAAAAGCCAGAGATTATGGAATTAAACCAATAAATAAAAGCAAGGATAATTGTGTGTTATTGGTGAGTAAATAACAGTGTGTTATTTTGAAAATAATAACAAATTAGAAGGAAAAAAAGATTTAAAAAATACAGATTTCCGTATCCTGAGGCTCTGAGCCCCATTTATTTTCCTCACAGACGGCAACACTAAAGGTCTAAAATAAAGACCTAAATGAATATTTGGGATGTTCTTGCCTTTAGATTCTCCCAATAAGTCCAAGTACAGAGGGTGACTTTGCTGTGAAAAAACACATTTCCACCAAAAAAACGTTAGCAACCATGAATGTGTACACATTCATGAAGTAATCTTCATCATAACTAGCAAACTAAACATCATGTACATGTACTGCATAAATAATCAGAAATAAAAACTCATATTACTCGCATAAAATGACATCAAAATGCATTTTAATGGCCAAATGAACCTTAAAATAGGCATTTTCCACCGAGAATAACACGAAGGTCGGCCATTGTTGTTGATCACGTGGTCTGGGAGCTGTTGCAGCGTCCATAGCAACCACCTTAGCAACCATGAATGTGTACACATTCATGAAGTAATCTTCGTCATAACTAGCAAACTAAACATCATGTACATCTACTGCACAAATAATCAGAAATAACAATTCATATTAATCGCATAAAATGACATCAAAACGCATTTTAATGACCAAATTAACCTTAAAATAGGCATTTTCCACCGAGAATAACACGAAGGTCGGCCATTGTTGTTGATCACGTGGTCTATGAAGGTCTATGGGACGCCCTGCCCGTAGAAACCTGACGGTCAAGGGGTCCGCTGTCCGCAATGATGGTCTATGGGACGCCCTGCCCGTAGAAGCCTGACTTCCAAGGGGTACCCTGTACGTAATAGAGTGACGGGGAGGGGCCCTGACCGTCCGTCAATATGTGATGGGATGGGAGTGAGAACGTGTTGGTGTGTGTGTGTGTGTGTGTGTGTGTGTGTGTGTGTGTGTGTGTGAGAGATGTTTGTGTTTCTGCCCCTGCCATTCCCGCACAAGGTTGCAACATTGTTGATAATTACTCACCGACACCTGTCTGCATTCCCTCATTATGTCTTCTGAGAATTCTGAGTCTGACAGTGACTTTGAAGAAGAAGATGAGATTGAGCATCAGCTAGTCACAAAACAAAGATGAGCCACAGGACCAGCCGATCAGCGGGCAAAAAAACAAGTAGCACTTTAATTCATTAATGTGATCTAACAAATGTAAAAGAGCAAATATTAACCATATATGCTGTTTATATTTCTTGTTATTGGGATGAAGGAAACATCTGTTGAGTATTTTAACATAAAATAGTTTGATTGTGTTGAATTGAAGCCCAGAAAGGCAGCTGTTACAGATATGGGCATCTGTTAATGCCTGTTATATAGTGACGCCTGTTGGCGCTTTAGTAAATGCTGACACAGGCTTACACTGTGATGTGATCTGGTAGGCTGTATGCCTCAGGCCACTTAGTGAAGTAGTCCATGGCTGTGAGGATGTAGTGGTTCCCTTTTTCTGTGCGGGGAAACGGCCCAAGAACGTCGATCCCGATCCTCTCCATTGTGCACCCTACCGGAAACTGCTGGAGCTGGGCATGAGATCTGTCGGTAAGGCCCTTACGTGCAGTGCAGCTGTCGCAGCGGCGACAGTAATCTTCCACATCTCGTCTGTGTTGGCCCCAGTAGAATCTCTGTCGTAGGCGGCGGAGAGTCTTAGAGACCCCAAAGTGACCAGATCCTGGAGTTCCATGCACTGACCGAAGTACCGTCTCCCGCAGGGTCCTCGGCCAATCAGAATGAGAATATGTTTCACATGTGACGCATTTAAATTGCGAGTGATTGAGTGACAGATAAAGGTTGTTTAGGAGAAAATGTCGGAGAAGAAAAAGTTTGAGAGTGGCGCTCGGAAAAGGAAATTGTTGAGGGAAAAGGAGTTTCGAGACAAGCAGCTATTACAAAAAATGCCGAAGTTTACAGGTTATTTTAAACCTGTAGGATGAGGAGGAAGGACAGATGAGTTCTGTACCAAGCGGCAGTGGTGCCGGCCGTGGGGCCTCGGAGCCAAGTAGGCCATCTGGTTCTGATAGCGATGGAGTAGCGGGAGAGGAAAAACAGACAGGAGGGACATTATCTGTTGGAGGAGATGGAGAGGACGATGAGGACTTGCTACGTGGAGGGGAGCCAATGGCAACCGGACAAATACATGAGGGAGGCCCGATACGTCACTCACCTGGAGGAGAGGACCAGGCGCGCGTAGAGCAGAGTGGAGAAGTGCGATCACAGAGCCTGCCGAGGAAATGACTTTGATTTGTTGTTTAAATAGGGGGCCTACAAAACCCGCCTTAACCTGCCTTAACCTGCCTTAACCCACCTTAACCTGCCATCAGCCCCAGGGCCTGATGGCAGGTTAAGGCGGGCTTGGCCACCGTGTCTCTCCTGCAGCCGGTTCCTTCCACCCTCTCTGCAGCACTCCATCACACAGGCGCAGGGCTTCAAACATTGACCATAGCCCTTTAGTGGCACGAGACAACTCAGAGACCTGTTCCCACCGTTTGTGTTGTGCAGCCACCCAAGCGGTTACCGGCCTGATGACGACATCCCCCTCCTGATTCTTCCTCCATTCGGCAGAATCTACAGCTAAAAGTCCATGGTCAGTTGATGCCCCGACTGGTCCCACCGCTACACATATCACCTCAACCTGTAGACATTCCCTCTCCTGTGTCTCTCTCTTCAAACAGTAGCGGCAGTCATCACTGTAGCAGGGGCGGCGGGAGAGTGCATCAGCGTTGCCGTACTGCATGCCAGGTCTGTGAATTATGGTGAAGTCATATGCTTGTAACTCTTCAATCCAGCGTGCCAGCTGGCCTTCTGGTTCTTTGAAGGACATGAGCCACTGTAAGGCAGAGTGATCAGTCCGGACTGTGAAGTGGAGGCCCCCTAGGTAGTACCTGAAGTGCCGGATGGCGCTGACCACAGCAAGCAGTTCCCGTCTGGTGACACAGTAGCTGCGTTCAGCTTTGTTAAATGTTCTGCTATAGTAGGCCACTACTCTCTCTCCTTCTGGTGTCACCTGGGCCAGCACGGCTCCTGCTCCACTGTTGCTGGAATCGGTGTCGAGGATGAAGGGAAGGGTGGGGTCAGGGGGGAAGAGGATCGGTGCCTCCACTAGGGTTTCCTGTAGTAAAGCAAATGCTGCCTGACACTCCACTGTCCATGAAAACACCTCTCCTTTCTGTAACGGGCAGAACAGCGGCGCAGCTATGCAGGAGAACCCTTTCACAAACCTCCTGTAGTAGGAACACAGGCCCAGGAAGCTCTTCAGGTCCTACACAGAGCTGGGGGTGGGCCAGTCCTTCACAGCCTGCATCTTATCTCCCATGGTGCCGACGCCGCCCTCCATTAGTCTGTGACCGAGAAAAGTCACCTCACGCTTCACAAAACAGCACTTCTGGGGGTGTAATTTCAGTCCTGCTCCAGCCACTCTCACCAACACACGTTTGAGGGCCCCGAGAGCTGATTCGAAGGATTTGCCATGGACGAGGATGTCGTCCAGGTAAACAACACACTCATGGTGGGGGATGTCTGTCAGCACCTGGTCCATAAGCCTCTCAAACGTGGCAGGGGCATTACAGAGGCCGAATGGGAGAACTTTAAACTGCCATAAACCCCCGTTGGTGATGAAGGCTGTTCTGTCTGGCCTCAGGGGCAAGGGGGACCTGCCAATATCCGATGCGCAGATCCAGGGAGGAGAACCAGGAAGACCCTGCCACGGTATCGAGTGCCTCATCGATGCGAGGAAGGGGGTACAGGTCCTTCTTGGTCACGAAGACTGACAAAGACATTAGAGTCCTGCAGGAGTAAGACTGACAAAGACATTAGAGTCCTGCAGGAGTCACGAGGGAGGCAAAGAGGAGGCAAATCCTACTTTGATTGAGCTAAGTATCACTGGTGTTTTATTTTATTTGTTTTTTTTAGCCCCTCATGCTATAATCATGTGTATTTTCTCCATTCCTGTTTATGTGTCTTCTCGCAATTATCACTTGCCCCATGTATCTCCTAATCGATATAACCGGCCTGCTCTTGTCTATCCCACATGCTCCACCGAGATCCAACATCTAGTTTCAGGGGGCCTGTGGAACTGCCAGTCAGCTGTTCCTAAGGCTGACTTCATCTCTGGCTACACCTCTCTGCAGTCTCTGTATTTCCTTGCTCTCACTGAGACCTGGATTACTCCATCCAACACATCCACCCCAGCAGCTCTCTCCACAGCATATTCCTTCTCCCATACACCCAGACCCACTGGCAGAGGAGGTGGCAATGGTCTCCTGCTCTCTCCCAAATGGAGCTTTTCCCTCTTCAAGCTACCTAACTTCACTCCTTCCACCTTTGAATTCCATTCCGTCACAGTAACCCATCCTATACAATTAACCATTGTTGTTCTCTACCGTCCACCAGGCGCCTTGGGGGACTTCTTGGAGGAATTAGATAATCTCCTCTCACACATCCCTGAAACTGGCCCTCCCGCTGTACTTCTCGGAGACTTCAACCTCCAGACAGGGAAGATATCTGAACTAACATCTCTTTTAACCGCCTTTGCTTTCTCACTGTCTCCATCCCCACCAACTCATAAAGCTGGCAATGTCCTTGATCTCATATTCTCAAGGAACTGCACTACTTCTAACCTCTCTGTAAACCCGCTCCACACCTCGGATCACTTTTTAATTTCATCCTCTCTACCCCTTGCCAAACATAACAAACTAATCTCTTCTAATTCTGCACCTGTCCGCTGTAACCTTTGTTCCCTCTCCCCCTCTACCCTTGCCTTATCGGTGCTCTCAGCCCTCCCTTCCTCTGACTCGTTCCAACTCCTGCCTCCAAACTCTGCTGCAGAAACTCTCCTCTCGACTCTTTCATCCTCTCTGGACTCTCTCTGTCCTCTCACATCTCGGCAGGCTCGTCAGTCCCCTCCTGCTCCCTGGTCAAATGACGCACTGCATGCTAATAGAACCACCCTTCGAGCAGCTGAGCGGAAACGGTGGAAATCCAAACACCATGACGACCTCCTAACCTATCAGGCTCTCCTCTCCTCTTTCTCTGCTTCGATCTCTCAGGCAAAAAGCACTTTCTTTCAAGATAAGATCCAATCTTCCTATTCCAATCCCAAAAAACTATTTTCCATCTTCTCCACCCTCTTGGACCCTCCCAAAGCCCCTTACCCCTCCTCCCTTTTGTCAAGTGACTTTTGCTAACCACTTTGAAAAAAAAGGTTGATGATATTCGCTCTTCTTTTTCTGACTCACCTTTACTCACCGCTGGGTAACCAGACCCACCGTTCACCCACACACTGACCTCCTTTTCCCCTATCTCTCCAAGTGAGGTTCTTACCCTCATTACCTCTGCCCGCCCTACCACCTGTCCTCTGGACCCTATCCCCTCAAACCTCCTTCAGACTATCGCTCCTGATACGTTTCTCACCCATTTCATCAACACTTCTCTAACTTCTGGTCACTTTCCAAACAGTCTCAAGGAGGCAAGAGTAAACCCTCTCCTAAAGAAACCCACTCTCAACCCGTCTGATGTTATAAACTACAGGCCTGTCTCTCTCCTCCCGTTCCTGTCTAAAACACTTGAACGTGCTGTCTTTAAACAACTCTCCTGTTATCTCCATCAGAACAACCTTCTGGATCCGCACCAGTCTGGTTTCAAGGCAGGTCACTCAACAGAAACTGCCCTCCTTGCTGTCACTGAGGAACTGCACACTGCTAAAGCAGCCTCCCTCTCCTCTGTCATCATCCTTCCGGACCTGTCTGCTGCATTCGACACGGTGAATCATCAGATCCTCCTTCGCACTCTCCAAGAACTTGGAGTTTCAGGCTCTGCACTTTTCCTCCTCACCTCATACCTCAAAGACCGTACCTACATGTCTATAATTAGAGTAACGGGGGTAATTCTTCATTGGAAAATATTAATTTGATGCCTAGCTGGGCAAATCACTTTTTTTGATGGTTTGTTATCTGTTTTTCCTAAATACATAAATAAAAAATAAAATGTTATATATAAAATAAAAGGTTCATTTTTCAAAAATGTTGGTGTCTAAATTCTCCTCCAATTCTGGAATGACCGGTGATTTCAACATTCATGTTGACGACCCGACCTGCAAATATGCCTCTGAATTTAAGGAAACCCTTCACTGCTGCAACTTCTCTCAACACATCAACTTCCCAACACACAGCCGTGGTCACATCCTGTACTTGGTCTGCTCCACTGGTCTCACCATCCAACATCTGTCCAGCCTCAATCTCCACATCTCTGATCACCTGGCCATCATCATGGACATCAACATCCCCATCCCCGCCCAAAAGCAAAAACGCACAATAACCTACAGAAATCTCAAATCCATCTCACCTTCAGCAATCACTGCCTCCATTACCTGCAAGATGTCTGTCTCCCCCCCCCCCCCACTTTCTGAAAACCCATCTGAACTTGTGGACTATTATAACAGCACCCTCTCTTTCTGTCTCAATGAACTGGCCCCCACAAAAACAAAAAATGTCTCTTTCAAACACTCCGCCCCCTGGTATACCCCCGAACTCCGCCAAATAAAATCAAGGAAACGTCAACTTGAATGCCAACACAAGAAAACCACACTAACAGTCCATCTTCAAATCTACAAAGACTATCTCCAGCAGTACAGTAACGCACTCAAAGCAGCCCGGTCTAATTACTACTCACAACTCATTCAGTCTGGCTCCAGCAACCCCAAGCGTCTGTTCTCCACCATCAGCAAACTTCTCAAACCCTGTGACAACGCCACCTCATCCTTCACCACAGAACGGTGCAACTCCTTCCTCTCGTTTTTCCCAACCAAAATCAGCAACATTTACAGCAATCTGACACCCTCATCAGCACCCCCCACCTCCCCTCCTGGCTCCCCCCTTCACCTCACAGCCCCTGTCACACTTCTCCCCTGTGACCCCCATGCAACTGTCCGACTTCATGACTGGAATTAACTCCACCTGCACACTTGACCCAATGCCCTCCAAATTTGTTAAAGAGAGCCTCCCTGCCATCTCCCAACTCATCGCCACCATCATTAACTCCTCCCTCAGATCTGGATCAGTTCCCCCCTCTCTCAAACTGGCTGCTGTCACACCCATTCTCAAAAGACCTGGACTCACACCTGACATCATGTCCAACTTCCGGCCCATCTCAAATCTCCCCTTTCTGTCAAAAATACTTGAACGTGTCATTGCCTCAACAAAATCCCACCTCAGCTCCAATGACCTCTTTGAGCCATTTCAATCAGGTTTCCGATCAAAACACAGAACCGAAACAGCTCTTCTCAAAATCACAAACGACCTCCTCCTCTCCTCTGACTCCGGCAACCTTAACATCCTCATCCTCCTCGACCTCACCGCAGCATTCGACACCATCAACCACGCCATCCTGCTGTCCCTCCTCGAATCATCACTCAAAATCACCGACACTGCACTCTCCTGGCTGAAATCCTACCTCACCGACAGACATCAGTTTATCAACATCAACAACTGCACCTCCTCCACTGCTCCTCTGTCCCAAGGCGTAAGCCCAGGGTTCGGTGCTTGGCCCCCTCCTCTTCATCCTCTACATGCTCCATCTTGGCAAAATAATTTGTCGCCACAACCTTCAATTTCACTGCTACGCCGATGACATCCAACTTTATATCTCAACAAAAACCATCACCCCCACAACACACTCCACTCTCACCAACTGTCTCTCAGAAATAAAAGCATGGATGCAAACAAACTATCTCCAACTGAACAGTGCCAATTCAGACATCATCATCATCGGCCCCCCCATCCCGTATCAAAGACATCCAGAATTTCAACTTCACCATTGACAGCCACACTCTATCTCCCCCCCTCACATCCGCAACCTCAGAGTCATCTTCGACAGTCAATTCAAATTCAACCACCACATAAATCACATCACCAGGACCGCCTTTTTCCACCTCAAAAACATTGCCCGTCTCCGCCCATCACTCTCCTCCTCTGCTGCTGAAACCCTGATTCATGCATTAATTACTTCACGACTCGACTACTGCAATAGCATCCTCTACGGTATACCATCCAACCTCCTCAATAAACTCCAACATATCCAGAACTCTGCTGCCCGCCTCCTCACCCACACCCGCTCCCGAGACCACATCACTCCCGTCCTCCAGAACCTCCACTGGCTCCCCGTCCGTCAAATAATCAACTTCAAAGTCCTCCTCATTACTCACAAAGCCCTCAACAATCAGGCCCCCCCCCTATCTCACAGACCTGCTGCACACCACCACGCCCCTTCCCGCTGCCTCCGCTCATCAGATGCCAACCTCCTATCCATCCCCACCCACATCAATCACCGGACCTGGGGGGACAGAGCCTTCTCCGTCGCTGCCCCCTCCCTCTGGAACTCACTCCCCCAACCCATCAGAGACTGCACTGACCTCACCACCTTCAAAAAACTCACAAAAACTCAACTCTTCAATCTGGCTTTTAATGTGTGATTGTTTTTGTATTATTTGACTTTAGCTTTAACTATATTTGTATTTGTTGTTCCTTCCTTTTCTTTTCCCTTCACTATATCTGTAAAGCGTCTTTGAGCACCTGTAAAAGCGCTAACAAATTAAATCTATTATTATTATTATTATAAAATATAAGGTGCCTAAAAATGGCAACCATATTTTCAGTTTTGGCAACCAAAAGCTGATGCCTGGTTGCCAGCCTGGCAACCACTTTTAAAAGTTAGCGTTGAGCCCTGCTTGAGCTAACATACTTCACTAAACACACAATACTAAACACACACTGCTAAACAGTATACTAATCACACAACACTAAGTACACACTGCTAAGCAGTATACTAAACACAGGTGATTCACAGTGTTAACGAGCACAATGAGTAAGTACAACAAGAGACTAGAGGCATCTGTCTCACAACACAGAGCCTCCAGACCAGGGGTCACCAACCTTTTTTAGGATGAGGGCTACTTTCAAAAAATAAAACAAGTCGGGGGCTACTTTTACTCCTCTTTTTTTCTTTTTTTTTTCAGTGTATATATTTAGCACATTTTAACATTATTATATGCTTACCTTTAACCTGTGTGTGCTGTTTGGGTCTGTGGGACCCGTTTTCAGTGTTTACTCAAATAACATGTATGCAATTTAATTATTGTAACCTGCTTTATTTGGGGGGGGGACCTCATATCCTCTAGGGGTACCTCACATCCTCTAGGGGGGTCCTGGGGCATACACCCCCGGGAAGATGTTTTTTTAAATGTTGAAGTGAAATGCATCAATCTGGTGCACTTTGAGCACAAAATGAATTTATGGATACAGCTCTCAACACTCAGATGAAAGGGAGCTGTATACTTTTCAATGATCCAAACATCTTTAGAATATGATCACAACCAATAACAAATCATTTAAACTTGTTTATTCTTATCTTATGTTACCTAGTTAGCATTCTATCTTTTTCTTTATGCATATTTTACTGATCACTAACCTTTTAAACTGTTTTTTGTACTGTCCTATAGTACACATTGGAATGATTTCTTACTTTATATTAAATAGATAAAAGTGTGCTCTCCCTACCTCTCTCGCTCTCTCTCTCCCTCTCCCTCCCTCCCTAGCTCGCTCTCTCTCTCTCCCTCTGTCTCGCTCGCTCACAGAGGCTGTGTGCTCCTCCGTGGCGATGGCGGCTTGTGTTAAAAAATAATAATAAACATATTTGTAAAGTGGGGGGACACAAACGGGATTTCGAAAAGTGCTGGGGACATGTCCCCAGTGGAGATTACGCCATGCGTGTGTGTGCATCAAGTGCAATAAATATATATATGCAAGTTACAACACACAGAGTAAAACTCTGCCCCTCATGTGCAGTATAGGCTGGCATGACTAGGCTGTGTTCAATGGGGCTGATGTGTTGTGTAGATTCTGCCAGAAGGAAAATCAGCGGGGAGGTGCCACATTGCTTTTCTTCCTGACTGCAACGCTGGTCCCGCAAATCAAGCAATAACGTGATTGGTCGATATTCATTGTGGGGGTGGGGGGAGGAGGGGTGTTAGATAGATAAAGAGTTGTAGTAAGTAGATAGAGTTCGCTATGATTTAGGTTTTGTTTATGCATAGGGTAGTTTCTTTTAATTACATTTCCTTTTTTGTTTTGTGTATTTTATACATTTTGGATTTGCTTGGCGAGCTATTTTTAGAACATGCTCCGCGGGCGACTCACGTTGCCCCTGCGGGCGACTCACGTTGCCCCTGCGGGCGACTAAGTGCCCGCGGGCACCGTGTTGGCTACCCCTGCTCCAGACTGATCTTCGTCCCCGGCCTTTGTACTCCTCCCCCGGAAGATGTGCCGGAAGCGGGCGGGGATTGGATGACGTCAATCCAATCACCTCTTCGGATGTTGCGAGGGCGGGACGTCGAGGAAACCTTACAGCTCATTTGCATACACACACACACACACACACACACACACACACACACACACACACACACACACACACACACGCACAACAGAATTAATAGCACCAGGAAAACTGGGGTTACGTACTGTAACCCAGTTTCTATGAGTATAGGCGCAGCCCTCTAAGGCTATCGCTATTGGGGTAATCCCCACTGCACGTGTGCAGCACTGACAGTCTTATTCCACCTCCACCTATGACGTGGGCCCCACCTCCGGGCTCACTTCCGTATAAATAGGAAGTAGGCCCTACAATCCACTCCAACAGCTTTTCTTCAGCTATTCGCGGAGCCAGTGGGGCCCGAACGTTAGAGGGCTGCGCCTATACTCATAGAAACTGGGTTACAGTACGTAACCCCAGTTCTATATCGTATAAGGCTTCGCCCTCTAACGCTATCGCTATTGGGTTAAGGGCGAAGCAGGATGTAATCTACGCCCCACTGGTTCCGTCCGTTACCAGAAGCACAAAACACACCTACTCAGTTAATAACCCATGTCCATTTCGCCATGCGTAATGGAGCATCACATTCCCAGGGAAATATAGCATTAAAAAATGAATATTCTCCATCAGGGAACGAAGGTAGGCTTACTTAGGCTACCTGTCGTTTATAAAACGTAGAGATCGAGTCTCACTTGTTTAAAAACGATCAAGAGAGGGGGGAAAAGGGCAGCTCTCTAAGTGCCGACAGGCAGGAGAGAGGGCACGCAGTTGAGTCCCTGACATTACTCACTCTGACAGGACACTCAGTATGTGTGTCAGAGAGGAATGGGAAACATCCCTCAAATACAAACGAATAAAAGAACAGGGGGAAGACCAAGATGCAGCAGTGCAAATGGCTTTCACTGTCATTCCTCTGTGCAACACCGTAAAGGAGGTGAGGAGGAGGAAAGAAGCCATCCAAAGTTATCACTCTCGATCTAAAAGAGCTTGTGATGACCTTTGGCATAAAAACCGGGTTAGGGCGCAAAACAGCTAAGCTGCCATCTCCTTGGATCCGGAGACATGACGGAGCCACCGAGAGAGCAGACCAATCACTCCGGTTTATGCAGCGAGCCATGCTGCCTATAACCAACAGGTCAGGGGCAGCCGGCTTAACCGGTGAGCCTTGCTGCTTATTATTATCCATCTGTCCATCGAACACGCGCGTCGCCACTCTGAGTAATACTCTGAGAGTGCGCGACCTGTTCTGGATGTGCTGTGGTTGTCATGGTGACGAGCCACGCTGCCGTTGCCCGTGAAGCAACCCAAGAGGGGCCCGGTCCGAAAAGGCTGCGAGGGGCCCTCCACATGTTGCATCTCACACCGGCTCTCATCCTGTCTCTGTATAGGAGAAGGCTCGTAAACTGGATATTGAGGCGCGTTCACGCTCAAACCCGCTGAGGGAATGAGCGGAGGTGTGTGCAGTGCTATTTACACAGTGCGTAATAATGCTGCCTAACAACCGACAGGCTGTGAGGCAGCCGCTTATGCAGCTTTTTTTATGTCATCCGGAGGAGAGCTCTCCTGAACCGGGGGAACGGGGAGATCTCATTAGGCGGCTGCCTTTCCGATGATCTCCGGGAGTTCCTGGAGAATACCGCCTATCGACGGCAGAGCCGTGATGGTGGATAGAGGGACCCGTTGACCCGGCGTCAGCCCGGCAGCCGAACCTAGGCTCGGCTACCGGGCTGACCCCGGGCCCCCGCCCGCCCGCCAGAGGAGAGGGAGACAGGGGGAACCACATGGTGATCCGTGAATGGAGGGGAAGGAGTCGCCTGACTGCTGCCCGCCACTCGGATCCAATAAATAAAGGGCTTGATCCACAGAGTAAGACTCCTGGACTAGCCAATCATCCTCGGCCGCAGCAGCGAGAGCGTCCGCTCTCCACTGTCTGTGGGCCAGAGGGAGACGGACACAATGAGTGCAGACACCTGGGGAGTGAGAGCCGCGTTTGTGTGCTCTAATCCCCGGCAAGACTCACACCATGAGCTCCGGTCGTAACTCATATGTCGGGTTGACACCGGGCCCCCACCCAGAACTCTTTAGTTCTCATGAACTAAGTACAGATCGCGTTCACACCGGAATAAGTCCCTGGGGGTGGATTAGGCAAATGAAGCCGCTGACGTCACTTCTTCTTCTTCTGCTTTGGGTTTACTGGCAGGCCGCAAACCACTTCACGGCGTATACTGCCGCCCAAAGTCCCCGGCCGGAAGTCCCCGGAGTTGGGGACTGGCTTCAGTAGAAGCTGCTGGGACTCCCAGCAGCTTCTACTGAAGCCTTCCGAGTAAATCGCCAGAACGCCGACACCTCCTCATCTCCACCACTCCCATGTTTTATTTTGTGTTGCCATAAGTTAGTCTCTTTGCGTTTCTGCGCTGGGCTAATGCTAATGCTAATGCTAATAATGCTAATGAGAGGATAATAAAATGGCGGCTTCACAAAACTTTTTGGGAGTTTTACGGGGCGTGGTTTGCAATCCGCCCAGCCACTCAGAAATATAGCTCTTTTCTCACAAGAGAGCCGCTCAGCAGGGACTTTCGTGGGGGTAAAGAGGTTCTCATGAACTAATTTTAGTACCGGCTCTTTTTGGTGTGAACGCGACAAAAGAGTTCTCATGAACTAAGTTCTCAAGAACCTTTGTGGGAAAAGTACTGCGGTGTTGTTGTGACAGAGTCATTCTTTGGTGGGGGCTCTAAGGCCCCCCTCTGCCTCCGCGCGTCCTTTTGTGAATGGGTCAGATTAACAGAGGAAGAATTCACAGAAACCATTGGTAAGGTTATAACAAATATGCTGATTTAATGGTAAAAGATACAAATACAATATCATCACGAAGTAATCCGGATTACTCCGGCCCTGTCCTCCCGCTGGGAACTCTTACTTACTCGTCTTGGCAGCTGGAGGAAAGAGAACAGACACCAGGCCTCAACAGGCTTTCATGCAAGAAAACAAACAGGAGGGGTTGGGTCAGCTGGTCATCTTTTCAGGTCATCTCATTGGGAGATGCAAAAGATGCTGTGTCACAGCGAATCAGCGCGTGCCAGCAGAGGACCCGAAAACAGTCTCAGTTTGAAGCAAAAACATCTGGTATTTCAGCAGGTTTCACGCACACTCATTTCCCTTCTTTTACCATTTAAGGTAACACAGACACATTGGGTGTCCTGCACGGACCCTTCATAACATATACAGAGAACGCACACTCATTTCAGAGATCTGAGCTATCTTCAAATAAGGGCATTCTCCTGCTCACATTTTACTCTAAATAATGGTTTTTACTCCTCATATTTCCAACTCCCTATTATTATTAATACAAAGTAATTAAACACACACATATATTTTAGACATGTATGTTCTAGCTACTTGGCATTCTGTGTTTAGATAAGAATGTGTCCTCTCCCCACATCCCCAGTCTCCTGTCATGCCAACCTGCTCCTTATTTCACATAAGTAATTTAAACACATTTAAGCCAACTACTCACAAAGTTCTGGCAATTTAGTACAATAGTTCAATAAAAACACAAGCATCAGTATAATTGAGCAGTTATGATACAGCCAGATGGCTACTGCAACACACACACACACACATCCTACTCTGTCTTCCAGCTGTGTGCCCCGCTGTACCCATATAAGGGTATTTCCTTTCTGCACTTCTCATGACAGGGAAGTTTTCACTTCTCATCTTTCCAGCTTCTTGTTCATATAAACTGCTACTATTAAATACAAAGTAATTAAGTACACACATGAATATATAAAAACACACTTCTTATATATCAGGAGACATTAAGATGAATATACCAAAAATACGCTGGATCAAACTTTCACTTCAAACTTTCAAGTTACTTCAATTTTCCCTCAATTCCTCAACAGTGTGAATGCGCCTAAGGAAATGGCTGGTGCCTGGCAAAGGTCACAGACAAAAAGATTATTTTAAAAAGCTTGCCATAGCTCATTCAGTGCTGTAGCACCAGGCATTTTTCATGTTCTGTATTTCTGTTGCTTGAGACATCAAATTATTGATCTTTAAAGAGTAATTACTGCTCAGTGTGTTACAACCAATAGAACCAATAGAATAGAGCCACACATTTTGCGAAAGCACCTGATGTTGTATACTCTGGCTGTACAATAAGTAAATATATCCCAAAATATGTGTTGTTTTTCTGGAGTTTCTATCTTCTTATTTGATCAGACACTGTTACAAAAGGAAAGTGAGATTAGGACATCTTTTGTAAGGCTTGATGGAGAAAGATATTTAGTTCAGCCCCTCCACAGGGTGTTTAGCATTTGATTTTTGAAAAGGATTGCAGGATTTAATTTTCTAGTTGAATCAAAGTGGAGGGGCACAAGCTGGCTGAGTAATATTGGAAACATTAGATCTTGCTATTGCTTTCAACTTGCTGATTGTAACATGCATATCGCCAAATACGCAAAAGCAAAATAAAAAGCTCATACTTTTTTTCCAACCTGATAGACCTTAGTTGTGCCTGTTGTTGGAAGAGAGTCAAACATGAACCTTCTTTGGGTTCTTCTTCAATGATAAAATGTCCGAGCCTCACAGAACCTTTTTCAAAAATGTTTTCCATCTAGCTTTCATTATGAAGTAAAAATGTGTGGGAGACAGTAAAACATATTTTATAAACAAGCCATATAAATCACTCTTAATTAATGAGTCACATCAGAGCCCAGTGGGAGTAGGGGTTAGAATTTGTAACACATTCAACAGAAAATTGATTGACAGAATATAATTAATGATTTAGGGCTTTATACCATAATCTTTGGAAAACTAAATCATACAATAATTGATCACGTTTAATCTTAATACATGTTTTTATTAAAGGGAAAACATAATAACCATGCCCAGAAGACTGCGTTATTGTTTTGGTTGTCAGGCTGTGGCGTCTCTGGCTAGTCTTGATTTGTGTACAAACCTGATTATTCTCTAAACGTGGAAGGTAATTATCCCGGCTAGTTAAATGGTAATTACTGTCACTACCCGATCTGCAGCTCTGCCCGATCTGCAGTGCGCATGTGCAAGATGGTCCGCCATATTGGAGAACTCCGGACGGCAACCCAAGTAGGACAACATTGACACAGTGGCTTTTGGCAAAACTCAAAAATAAAACGAGAGAGAGGTGAGTTATTGTTATTACAACGTGACTTCACTATTATATAACAACTATTTTTATTGGGTTATTTTATTTGGGGTTAAGTACATTGTCAGAATAAGTGAGAAATGGATTTAACTTCTGTTAGACAGCTATCATACTGAATACATATTTACTGTGAATGTGTGCAAAAATGTATGGCATATAGCTGTGTTACAATGGGTTTGTCAAAAAATGTAATTGTTGAAAATACACTGAGTTCATTGTTGGTGGTGAGTGTTTTTACGATTTAGCTCAGAGTACACTTTGCAGCCTTTTTTTCCCTATTGTTTTGCCTTTCATCAACTCAACTCTTTTCTCACCCTAAAATTGAGCTTTGAGCTTAGATATCTTTACCAACAATACCTAAATATTGTGATTTTCATGTTAACTGTTTAAAAATGAGTAAAACGTATTTTGGTGGTATTTAACATTTACTGTAGTTGTCATTGTACAACAGCAGGAATGGATCTTTGCAATATTTCAGGTTCTATTCAGTGGTTCGTATCAAGTTTCTGGTTACTTAATGTAACTTTCAAATATGAAACCATAAAGTAGCCTATGTTAGAAAGCAACATTAAAGTTTAACCTTTGAAAAAGACAAAAAATCTAATCAGAAAGTTAGCCCTTCAAATCAATGACCCTTGGCCTCCTGATATAACTCTGCAAAGAAGGCTTTAGAACTTTTATTTGATTATAACCTGCCCAGCTTCTGCAAAAGCAGGGCAGGTTATAATCTGTTAATGCTAAACTTCAATGTAGTAAAGTTGGTGCTGGGGTATTACCAGTGTTGTGCTAGTTACTGAAAACCATTAACTACACTGAACAAAAATATAAACGCAACATGTTTTTGCTCCCATTTTTCATGAGATGAACTCAAAGATCTAAAACATTTTCTATATACACAAAATAACCATTTCTCTCAAATATTGTTCACAAATCTGAAAAAATCTGTGATAGTGAGCACTTTTCCTTTGCCGAGATAACCCATCCCACCTCACAGGTGTGGCATATCAAGATGCTGATTAGACAGCATGATTATTGCACAGGTGTGCCTTAGGCTGGCCACAATAAAAGGCCACTCTGAAACGTGCAGTTTTGCTTTATTTGGGGGGTCTGGGGGGTCCAAAAACCAGTCAGTATCTGGTGTGAGGGGTAGGATTAGGGTTAGGGGTAGGGTTAGGGTTAGGGTTAGGGTTAGGGTAATGTTGAGAATTGAGTGGCCTGTGTTCGTCATCCATAACATACGCCTGCCCATACCATAACCCCACCACCACCATGGGCCACTCAATTCACAACATTACCCTACCCCTAACCCTAATCCTACCCCTCACACCAGATACTGACTGGATTTCGGACCCCCCCAGACCCCCCCAATAAAGCAAAACTGCACGTTTCAGAGTGGCCTTTTATTGTGGCCAGCCTAAGGCACACCTGTGCAATAATCATGCTGTCTAATCAGCATCTTGATATGCCACACCTGTGAGGTGGGATGGATTATCTCGGCAAAGGAAAAGTGCTCACTATCACAGATTTTTTCAGATTTGTGAACAATATTTGAGAGAAATGGTTATTTTGTGTATATAGAAAATGTTTTAGATCTTTGAGTTCATCTCATGAAAAATGGGAGCAAAAACAAAAGTGTTGCGTTTATA
This sequence comes from Gymnodraco acuticeps, assembly GCF_902827175.1. Taxonomy (NCBI): domain Eukaryota; kingdom Metazoa; phylum Chordata; class Actinopteri; order Perciformes; family Bathydraconidae; genus Gymnodraco; species Gymnodraco acuticeps. Next base: position 2,013,127 of record NW_022990271.1, read on the forward strand.
TTTTTGTTCAGTGTAGTTACCATTACTAGTTACTTCATTTCAAAAGTAACTTAGTTACTTTACTGATTACTTACACCAAAAAGTAATGCGTTACTGTGGACAGTAGTAACACATTAGTTACTTTAAAAAAGGGATCCCATTAATGCCCTTATAGCCTTCATTTCAGTACTGTTATTGCATTGGAGAATAATACAATCTGTTGATCAAGAAATAGCAATAGAAATAGTAGAAATAGCCTGCATGTGTTCTACAACATACCGTGCAATGGCTTTATCAACTTTTCCCTAGCTAGCAGTCCCTCGGTTAAAATCCAGCCGCTGTTGCTTAGGTGGAGGTGGAGTGGCGTCGGATGAGTCTGGTATGTGGTCTTAGCTACTAGCTTCGTCCCAGCATGTTGTTTCTGCAGATGTTTCAACAGATTTGAATTGCTGTTTTTGGGCAGTAGATAGGATCTTTGACCCGCCAAGACACAACTTACATTTAACTAAAACGTTCTTTTCTTTGTGCTCGACAAAAGTGAAATAGTGAGAATATCTCCAGACGCCGCGGAGAAACTCGACTTGAGCTCCGCCGCCACGATCATAGTCTTGTTAGTAAACACAAACACGCCGACAGCGCGTCTCCGCATGTGACACAGGAAGTATCTAAGTACATTTACTCAAGTACTGTACTTAAGTAGGCTACAGTTCTCATCTCTGTTCGCCTCGCTGTTGGCTCCGCTCACCAACGTCTGGGAGCCGAGACTATATAAAAAAAATAACGGAGTAACGCACCATGTAGTAACGGTAACTGAGTTACTGCATTTAAAAAATAATGCGTTAGAGTAGGTACTAGTGTAGTGGACATTTTTATTATATCCTTATATGTTTCCTGAGATGTGCTGTTTTCTTCTTTTACTCTACTGTGGGTTTATTCCCAAGCGCTTCAAGGCCACACAGCTGATTTGGCAGACTATGTTGAGGCTATTCCTCTTCACACAAAGTCTCACAAGAACTTCCCTATTCTGAGCTCAAGGACAGGTGTCTAATAACAATGAGACCGTGTGAAGACAGATAGTCTGAGCTTCCCGCCCTTTCTTGTATATAAGCTTTGCTTTCCTATTATATCTGCGCACACTATTGCAGACTATCATATACTCTGTGAGACCTGTGTCTTTTTATTGTATCTTATGTATTTGAAGCTTCAAATAAATAACCAGAAAGACAACTCTGTCTGATTCACCATTTATTTGTTTTGATCACTCTGACTTGTACTCTCCACAGTGTTGGGTCTCAAATTTCCATAACAATTGGCGTTGTCGGCAGGATCTCTGCAAGTTCGATTGGGGACACCTACGGACGCTGGTGGTGGCCGGCTCCAGGATCCTCGGATCCTCCTCTACCTCGACAGAAACCGTACGGGACGAGAGGACCAGCGCCGGGGTGGAACCGATTGACTTCACGAGATCCAACGAACTCAAAAGGCTTTCAATACTCGGTGAGATGTACAGTGTCTAAAATGTTTAAAGTTAAACGTAATTAAACTCCATGACATTTATGAGAGGGACTGCTCGAAAGTAGGAAATTTGGGATATCCAATATATCGTAGCCTGGGTTTACGGTTTACGATCAGTCTTTGTGGGATTTGTACTGAGAAACAAATATCACATCATCGACGGATGAAAAATAGTGTTTTGGTAACACGGGGTGTTTTGGTAACACTTAAAGACTTTGTTTTGGGAACAAAGCAGGTAAGGGGCTTGTATACACCCTCCTGAGGGTCCGATTGTGGATGTCATGCGAGCAGAAATGGTGAAAACAGTCTGTCTAAATTAAATATCTGGACGGAAATGTTCGGATTTCCAAAGGGAGGGTTTTTTTTTTTTTTTTTGAGTAAATTAAAAATCAAGAACCTAAAGAATAAATTACAAGAACATGAAGATGGAATGAAGGGTAAAAATAAAGTTAAAGTAAAAGACTTATAGAAAACTGGACACTCAAAGAAAGTGTTGATAATACTGGGGAGTAAAAAAAAGGCAGTTGGCCTTGGGCATTAAAGAAAATATTAAGGTTGAAGATGAATGTGAAGAAAAGAAGGAAAATAAATTATTTCCAAAACCATGTAAACCCCAGACATCTCTGTGTCCTTCCATTGCAGGCCTGAATGACCTCTCCTCGACTGGGTATCCTTTCCCTCCCCCGGGGTACAACCCTGGCAATCAGGCTGGCCTACCTCAACCACCTCCACCGCCACTACAAGCCCCAGCCATGCAGTCCGTCAACTCCAAGCTCGCCACCCCCATCAGCCCCAAGTAGATGGGGACAACAGCGGGATAAACAAACCCGATGGGGGGACACACCTCAGTAATGCCTTTCTCAACGGACTCACAGACACACAGCGCAAGATACACAGAATGCTGACCGCTCACAATACCGAGGGAGAGGCAGAAGAGGTTTTCCGAGGCAGAAGACGAGAAGCAAGACCTTCATTTGACGAAAGATGTTTCAAGTGTGGCAGTGTTGAGCATTGGATTATGGGACTGCTCACAGAACACTGGCAGTGGAGGCAGAGCGGGACAGCAAGGACGGGGCCATCATTCACAATCAGACTGACCTACACCAGATGGGGAGGAAGGGGCCCGATCGAGCGAGACGGAAATTCAGCCAACAGCATCGAACCAGGGAAGTGATACACACACACACACACACACACACACACACACACACACACACACACACACACACACACACACACACACACACACACACACACACACACACACACCCACACACACACACACACACACACACACACACACACACACACACACACACACACACACACACACACACACACACATCATGCTATTGAGTAATTGGAAAATGTAGAAGACATGTCTGTGGTTAAAGAGGGTACATATTTGAAATATGACAGTGAAACAGCATTTGAGAAATGTCCCACACTGACTTTGGCTGTCATGGGTGTTGATGTTCCATTTTTTGGTTGATTCTGGGGCTACACATTCTGTGGTAAAAAGCCTGATTGCAAATGTAGTGGTTGATTTATTCACTCAATAGGAGCGGCTGGGGTAACTGTAAAGGAGAAGTTTTTGTATCACTTCAGAGTAAAGATAACGGTGATGAGAGTCATCCATTTGCCAGATCAGTCAAAAACAGTTTCCTTTTATCATCTGTCTGCCCAATACATTTACTGGGCAGAGATCTGATTCTCCGGTTCGGCTTAGACCTCATTTTTCCACAAATGAGGGTCTTAAAGTCCGGCAGCCATCTCCTACGATTGTTCAAAACTGGCATTTGATGATAAAGAACTGGTGAATGTGTATCAAATGGCTGCTGACATATCCTGATTCTCAGGCGTTGTTGCGTTTGACTGATCAACGTAGTTTTCCACCTGCTGTGTTCATGGAGGCTTCTCATTTGCATTGTACTGCTAACGTTGTCGATGATCTGTATGATGAGAGTTTTCTGTTAGAATGTGTGAATGATGAGCTCATGCTTAAAACTATGTATTGGAGTTTGCTGCTCAGCTGGTTCCTGTTGCACTCACACCCACACAACACAAACTGTGTCAAATCCCAGGGGCGGTCCACACATTTCACTAGCCAGGGGCCCCACTGAGAAATAGAGGGATTTGGGTCCAATCGTTAAGGATTGGGAGTCAGTCACTGATTGGGCACCTACACACACAGAATATGTCATGTACTCTATGTCACAGACGTGGATAAGATGAAAATGTGCACGAACGTAGCCGTTCCGCGCACATTGCTGTTGGTTGAGGATGATGAGGTAATTCTCATATCTCTGAGCTTCCTGCCGCGCTTTCAGATGTGCCATACTCACTCTTTGTAGCTCACAGATATGACGTAGGGTTAATGTCCACGTTCCGTTCAAATCAACAGTGTGGAGCTGATACCATTTCCTTGTTAAAACACCTCACAGGGCCACAAGGCCAGTTTGTCAAAACTCCAATATGTACAAAGAACAGTTACATTTTTGGGTCATGTCATTTCAGGAGAGGGGAAAAGCGCTTTCAGATAAGCGTATTGCATCATTGGCTGCTCTGCCAAAACCTGTCACTAAGTGACAGATGATGTCATTCTTGCGTATGTGTTCATAACACACAGCTGTTGTTATGCTTGCTGTGATGTTACATTAGTCCGTTCTCTGCTTGTAATTATGCCGTTACAAGATTTCAAAGTTGTATTTATCATCTGAATTTGCCGAAACAAGTTTAATATTCTGAAAGCCAATACTTTGTTTATTCGAAAACAGATGAAAACAAACTGTCTTTTATACAAAATGGAAGTATTATACATGTAAAACTACATGTTGCTTTAATCCCATGTAATTGTAGAATGAACACAGTCTTCCTTTGTATAAGTCAGGTGTCTTGAGTAGTCAAAATTACCTACAAATCATTGTACACATTTGTAAATATTATTTTCCACTTGTTACCATTGTGAGTCTATTTTTATGCAGCGCTGCGTGATTTTGTAAGGCAAGGCAAGGCAAGTTTATTTATATAACACTTTCAACACAAGGCAATTCAAAGTGCTTTACAAAAAAAATGAAAGACATTAAGAAAAGGGCATTTAAAATCAGTCATTAAAAAGAAAAGCTAATAAAATAAACATTAAAAGAAAAATACATGGATAAAAGTTACAGTGCAGTTTAAGATATGAATAGTTCAATTAAAAGTAGCGACAAAAAGAAAAGTCTTCAGCCTGGATTTAAAAGTAGTAAGAGTTGCAGCAGGTTTCTGGGAGTTTGTTCCAGATATTTGGAGCATAATAACTGAACGCTGCTTTACCATGTTTATTTCTGACTCTGGGGACAGAAAGCTGACCAGTCCCTGCAGACCTGAGAGATCTGGATGGTTCATAATTTAGCAGGAGGTCAGAAATGTATTTTGGGCCTAAACCATTGTAGCTACAATTCAGACTAATACACTACCAGAGGTGGAATAAGTACTCAGATATTGAAATTGAGTAAAAGTATAAGTACTCAGATATTTTAGTGAAATTATAAGTACTCAGATCTTGTACTTGAGTAAAAGTAGAAGTACCAGAGTGTTACAGTAAAAGTCCTGCATTCAAAATGTTCCTCAAGTAAAAGTAGAAAAGTATTATCAAAATATAGTGAAAGTAAAGACAGTAAAAGTAGTCGTTGTGCAGATTGGTCAATCTCAGAATAATATATATGATATATTTTATAATGATTGATCATGAAAGTGTTCTCAAAACCGGTAAAGGTGCAGCTAGTTTGAATGACTTTGTATACTGCAGGGTGGATTTACTCCAGGTGGAACTAAAGTCTGATTTAACACTTGATTAGATTTCACATCATTCATCCACATCTGTGAAGTAACTAAAGGTATTAAATACATGTAGTGAAGGAAAAGTACACCATGTACCTCTGACTTATGTTCACTGCCAACCTAAAAGTACCTCAAAGATAGTAATCAATGATGTTTTGAAATGTTATTTGGCTGATTGTTTTATATCGGCTCAGCCAGGTTATATGGGAGGCCCAGTCTACGTACACTCTAAAAACAAATGCTTGGCTTAACAAAGAAAATCAAGGCAATAGGTTGCATCGATGGTTATTGAGTTAAGACAACTTCTAATGAAATGTTGTTAAAGCAACAAAGTTATTAGAGTTAGGGGAGAAGGCTTTTCCTCTACAATCAGAGGTGTTTTCAATTACCACTTACTTAATAATTGGTAGCATAAACACAAGTTTTTAAGTTGATTACTCCAAAAGTTCCAACTTGTTTTACCGTATGATTTAAATGTAATCTTAAGTTGTATATACTTAATTACCACATGTTGAACATGGACAGATGTTTTTAAGTTGACAGCCATTTGTAAATTAAGTTGCTCCAAATAATATTGTATTCAATAGGGTTTTTTTTCTTAGCTTTTCCATGTTTTGCCTTTAAAGAAATACATTAATTGATTCCACAACAAAAATATTAGGCAATTCACTTTTTATTTTTGAACTGCAGTTGTTTATTTCAACACATGATGTTTCAATCAGGAGAGTTTGAATTTCAAGTTGTATTTGAATGACAAAAGATGACACTCACCTTAAAATGTCCTTTGTATATTTCTATTTGTCTTAACTGTGGGAACTTGTCCAGGCATCTTAAGTGGGAGTGGACTTGAAATCCTTAACTCAAGGTGTAGAACAATTAAGTTATCAAGCCAATTGCATTACTTACTTCAACTTGAATTTAGTTTGAAGTCAATTAACGCAGAAATCAGAGTTCAAATAACACAATATTAAGTTGATGTAATTACCAACATTATTACGTCAACACAACTTATAAATTAATGTTTGCAACTTAAAATGTTTATCTAAATCAATTAACTAATTTTTATCTTGCAACCAGTGCATTTAATTAAGTGGAGGTGAAAGGTCGCCTGAATTCGGTTTTTAGACGTACAGATCACTCATTTTGAAATATTAAACTTAATTTTCTTTTCTTTAATTTTTCATCCTCGTGTAGAATGCTATCATGAAACACACATTTAGTTGTTTATAGCATAAAGAACATCTGATTTAATGTGAGGTAGGGAAATAATCATTTGAGTATGTGCATATAAATATGTAATTTACAACAGCTGTAAGATACTTGAAAAGGTTGAAAAGTGCACCTTGAAAATGCTTGAAAAGTGCTTGAATTTGATTTTGGAAAAGGTGTAAGAACCCTCTTTTGCCTTTGCCTGAAGACGGTGACAAACTTCTCATTCACACCTAGACCGGACTTAAAAGACGTTCCTCTGACCAACGCTGACCTCATTTTGTATGTTGATGGGTCTGCCTGTCGCGACCAAGGGGGCACTAATCGGGTGTTTTTTTTTCTGTTGTTTCAGATTCTGCTGTACTCCGTTCTGGACCACTTCCATGTCACCTCTCAGCACAAGCAGCAGAGCGCATCGCACTAACTGAAGCCTGAACGTGCACTGCACGTTTGCAGAAGGCAAAACCGTGACTATTTACACTGACTCACGCTATACTTTTGGGGTAGTACACGATTTTGGGGCTATTTGGAAGTGTAGACAATTTCTGAAATCTGATGGCAAACCAGTACTTAACCATGTACTGGTTGCAGGCTTACTAGACGCCATCCTGCTCCCATCTGAGGTTGCACTCTGTAAATGTGCCGCACACGCAAGCAGTACAGACCCAGTTTCCCTAAGAAATTGGGTCCGCTAATTTACCTGCTGACTCAGCCGCAAAGGCAGCTGCTCTGATTCCTCTCGCACCTCACGCACACTCATTTGTTTAAATCCCTGTCTCCTCCTTCACTGACAAAATGTCATCACTGACTTCCATGCAGCAGCTAGCTACACCAGTTGAGAAAGCTCAGTGGAAGGCTGTTGGGGCTGTTTTTAACCCAACCTCCAGCATCTGGGTTGGTCCAAATTCCAATCCATGTCTCCCAAGACATTTCTTCCCTCATTTTGCTAAGTTGACACATGGGTTGGATCATGTGTCAAGAGGAGGGATGTTAGAGGCTATAAATCAGGAGTGGGGACAAGGGGGTTCACAGTAACAGCTCAAAAGTACTGTGAAGCATGCCTAATTTGCATTATGCAAAATTCTGGTAGACCAGTAAAGGTTACAGGACCCGGAGCACATCCACCTCCCACCAGGCCATTTGAGCACCTAATGCTGGATTTCATTGAGGGTAAGAAGCACTGTCTGGTGGTGGTTGACATGTGGTCCAAATGGGTTGAAGCTTTCCGAGTAAAAGCACAGACAGCAAATGCTGTGGCAAAGGCACTACTGAGGGAAATCATTCCTAGATGGGGACTACCAGACAACATTTCTAGCGACAACCTTTGAATTAGAACAATGGTTCACATTTTGCTAATGAGGCCATTACGCAGATAGGAGAATACATGGGCATGGACATCAGAAAGCATTGTGCGTATCATCCACAGAGTGGGGGTGGGGTGGAAAGAGAGAACAGCACAATAAAAAACAAGCTAGCAAAATGCTGTGCAGACACAGGTCTGTCATAGACACAAGCTCTGCCCATTGTGCTGATGTACATGCGGATGCGGAAACGAACACGGAGGCAACTCAGCCCATTTGAAATCCTTTTTGGGGCTCCTCCACAGATTGGACTCAAGGCTCCAGGATGTCCTCTTCCCTCCACAACTTTGTGTGAGGATGCTATGTTGTCATATTGTGTTAACCTGTCATCCACTTTAGCGACTGCCACTGGTCCACTTCACCATCTCCAACCCGGCAACTTCGTGCTGGTCAATAATTTCCGGAGAAAGAGCTGGAAATCCAATCGTTGGCAAGGTCCCTACCAGGTGCTTCTCGTCACCCAGACAGCGGTCAAGGTCGCCGAGAGAGCTACGTGGGTCCACGCCAGCCACTGCAAGGTCGTAGTCACAGGAAAGGAGAAATGGAAGCAGACGACAACAAGTGACGTGTCCTAGTCACCAACGGAAGACGACAACAAGTGACGTGTCCTAGTCACCAACGGAAGACGACAACAAGTGACGTGTCCTAGTCACCACCAGCACCACACTTGCACTACATACACCAAAACACACTACACACAAGGTGTCACAAGCGAGTGCCAGCTGAGCGGTTCCATATGCTCTCTGGTTCCTCGTTTGTGTTACCGGTGTGCGGAGTCTGACTGTCCGTGTCACAAAATCGACCAAGGGAATACACACACACACCCCATGGAGCATTCCCACCTCGTGATGAGGGCTCGCCTGGAAAGGCGACAACGCAACCGTGAGCAATGTGGATACCACTGGAGAGCCTGGACAATCATAAAATGGTTCCTCTGCATACTTGCCATGATAGTTGTGTTAGGACTCGTCCTATATTTTATGTATCCATGGTCAGCACACAGCATGTCAGCCAAAATCGAGGTATCTAAAAGGTACATGGGGAAAGCAGGGCGAAAATAATCCTTTCTAACGTAGCATTCCCTGATGTTAACCATATTTCCCTCCAACTGGCCTGGCCACAAGATTACGTTTGGTTGTGTGGCGACAAGCTCTATCAAGTTCTGGCTCCCCTCTGGATAGGTACATGCACTCTAGTGGATTTGAATCCAGCAGTCACTGTCCTCACGTCCTTAATGTACACGACACATCATTACCCAGAGTTCCAACACCACGACCACCACAAGGTAAAAAGAGATCTGACGTCCGCTGGAGCTAAATTCGTTGGCGGCCTGTTCCCATGGTGGGGTACAGTAAACAATGCCCATAACATAGATACCTTACACGTTCGGCTAGAGAACCTCACTTACGAGACGACGCAAGGCTTCCAGGCATTGCCCCCATTCATAATAGCCTCTAGGAACATGTTCATGCAGCACCAATTTTCTCTTGACCTTTTGTTCGCCTCAAAGGGTGGCCTGTGTCATGTGATCGGTGACTCCTGTTGCACTTACATTCCTGACGCCACCAAGAACATCACTGACACCGTGCTGCATCTTAACAACCTGTTAGCCAACATGAAAGCGGATGACATATCCAACGCAGGTGGCTGGGACTGGTGGTCCTGGCTTACATCGGGCGGGTGGGAAGCATGGCTGGCTAGTATAGTTACAACCCTGACGATCATTTTCGGCCTATTAATCAGTTGTACCTGTTTGATTATCCCAATACTGAAGAAGTGCGTTTCCAGCATGGTATCCTCAGCTTTCGTTCAGTATACTGCTATTCCATTACACGACAATCCAACCCAGTCTCATGGCATTTCGTGTTCACCAACACGATTTTCCCCTTTTTTTCGTGTTGCACAGTACGATTTTAAAAGCAATGTATTTCTACTGGTAATGACGCTCATGGAAGCACGGCATTCGTTTGTGTCGGCTGCCCTTAAAGGCAATGTGAGCGTCCATTCTCATTGGATAACGGAGAATTGTACACCCGGAAGTAAGTATTCCCCTTACTGTCGATTGATTTTACAGTGATATCTGCACTACTCATCGACTAAAAAACACCAGATTATTCTTGTTAATTACACAACATTGATTGGTTTAAATTGTGTGCAATGCTTTTGTATTTTTCCCCTTCGATTCGGAGAAACAAATATTTTTTCGGAGTAAAGGATAGCAGAAGACACTACACTACCCAGAATCCCCAGCTATCGTTTAGGACTACACCATGTGCTCTGTTTGACAAACCTTGTGATAGTCCTCAAGCTCTGTGATTGGAGAGTGTGCTCCGAGGGTTACGCCGAGCCTCGAACAGCACTTGAAATGGGATGGAACCACGGCAGACTGTCCAAAACTGGATTTGAACGGGTCCACCGCGTCCCCCCCTCCCCCACCCCATCCCCAGAACTACACATGCTGGCTATTCTGTTTCGCAACATGTTCTCTATCTATGGCACGTCTCTACTGGGAGTTGTAGTTTTAAAAGACGTTTTCGTATTTCCCATAATAAGAAGTTGCCAGTATTAAACTGTGTACATCCCTGGAGGTTTAGGGGGTAGGAAACACTCAAATTTAAAACATATAATTAATAAATGGGTGAAAATTGCTTGTGCCCATAATGGGCAGCATGAATATATATACACACATGCCAGCTAAGATCAGAAGAGCTTTATTTAACAGCTGGTCTTATGTTTGTGACCCCTGTTGTTAATTGATAACATTACATTACATTATATTAATTGATAAGCCTGAAACATGCACTTGTCAAGGTTCAGAGGCACATTTTGCAAATATGGCAGTAGCCATCGATCAGCTTAAGATAAGATATACTTTATTGATCCCAAGTTGGAACATTTGCGTTACATCAGCATGTGTAACAGTTGTATGCAATGGTGTTTATTTGTAAATCGTTTAGTATAATCACACAAATTCTGTGTTTTATATTTAACAATTCTGTGTTCTTTATTTATTGATTGTTCAATACCCGACAAGGCCGGAGATTAAATATCTACATACATCTTATAAGAGTATAATACATTATGTATAATATCAGTTAAAATAAGTGCTTCAACATAGTTAACATTGCTGGAGGTATGCACAAATATTGATAGATGTCTTGTAATGAACTATTGAGGAACCTGCGACCCAAGTTTTTCATTCAATGCATAACTACACCATAGTTGTGTGGGCCTATATGATATGTCAATAAACCTTAGAAAATCTTGAAATCTTGAAAAGGATGTGCAAAATAGTCATTATATACAGTCTTTAATTAACTATTAGTAGAGAATAACGAGTAATGAATATACTTTATAGGGATCCTATTCATATCTAATAATAAAAATAATGAAATTCAATAACATGCTTTAACCACTAGGTGTCCCTTTATATCAGATGTGCACCTTTATGGTGTAAATACAGCCTATCTACCAATTGGATCAAATATAAAAGTCAGCCGAATTAGTGTTGATACTGCAAGGAGACGTATTGTGTGAAAAATAAATGTAAGATGTTGTTTAATGGTTGATATATTTATGATCCACGTCACGTTTTCAGTTCCTCATGTTTGTCTAGAAGTCTTCTCATCAGGGCTCTATAAATACAGAACTACGGCAGATATGTAATATTTAATGCAGCCGAACCGTGTATTACAATGCCGTTATGTGATGACTTTCAAAGAGAAAAGCAAGCACACTCGGAATAAAGTTTTCTTTTTTTTTTTTTGTAATGTTTTCGGTCTGTTTCCGGTATTTGTTAATGACGATGTGCTGTGAGATGTGAGACTGGAATTGCACAGGGGAAAATAACGTAGACTATCTTTAGAAGCGGATTTTGTTAAACTAATATGTTTGTGCTGTGGGCCAATACTATACATTGACGGGGAAGGGGGTAGCAATAAAGATAACACCATTAAACAGTTACACAACATAACAGAAATAATATCGATAGCAGCGTCCCTAGCAACCACCTTGGTAACAATGAAAACTTCCTGAAGTAATCTTCGTAATAACTAGCAAACTAAAGATCATGTACATCCACTGCACACATAATCTGAAATAACAACTCATATTTCTCGCATCAAATTACATCAAAACGCATTTTAATGGCCAAACTAACTTTAAAATAGGCATTTTCCACCGAGAATAAAACGAAGTTCGGCCATGTTTTTTTTTTCTGCAGGGAGAAATTTGAAGATCACGTGACACTAGAGGCTTCTCAATACTCAAATTTCCCCTCTTCGACTCCCCTCCTCGGTTCCCCTCCTCGAGACTTAGACCCGCCCACAGGAGATGCGAGCGGAGGACCGAGGAGGGGAACCGAGGAGAGAGGAGGGTAAGCAGCAGACGTTTAAAGAAATGAGAACTCCTCTCCTCTGAGCGGTCATTTTAAAGAGACGTCCGTTCATTATTACGTGGCAACAGCTGCATCAGCTGTCGAGTGTTTTGTCATAGCGCTGTATCTCAGTTAGATCAGCTGAACATTGTTCCCCCACATATTTACTTTGAATTCATTGAGAGTGCGGTATAATGAGACAATAACAGGCTACAGATGCGGACACACACACACAAATATATTTATATAAATACAATTTAAAGTATGATAATAACGTAACACAATCAGAGACTGGATATATCCCCCCCTCTCTCTGGTCGCTGAAATGGGGAATTGAAATTACGGGCCAAAAGTTGTATTTACAAGTAGGCCTATTAAAAGTAAGCAGAGGACACCAAACCAACTGAGACCCGTCTGTCCGCCGCATTTACGCACTGTACAGCACACACCTACACACTGTACCACACACACCTACAGCTCCAAAAGCATAAGCCGTTGTGTATTTTATTATGTGAAGCAATGGTCTTAGAAAAATATCGACTCTTTGTTTGTAGATATCTACTAAACTAAAGCAAATAAAGAGAGTAGGCCTGTTATACTGAGTGATATATATTATACACACTGCTCTGCTTTCTGCATGGACCGTACAGCTGTTCTCTCTGGAAACATCGCGACGCGATGAAAGCAGTTTCTAAAATAATATGCATGCATAGCTGTCATTGGCTGAGATAAGTCCGGCCGTGTGTCACGCCTCCACCGTTCCCGGAAATGCATCCGTGGAGGAGCCGTGGAGGAACCATCAGTGTATCCTCGGTTATAGCTCCTCCAGAGAGCCTCCTCGACGCTCGATGCTCGGTCCTCGGTGTGCATTTAGAGAAATGAGACGTCCTTCAAAATGGCGCGCTGAAATTCATTTCCGGGTCACTACCGGAGGACCGAGGACCGAGGAGTCGAGGAGGGGAAATTTGAGTATTGAGAAGCCTCTATAGACGCCAGCCATTGGAATGAATGGTGAAAACAGAGCACATGGTATAGTCCAAACGATAGCTGGGGAATCTGGGTAGTGTAGTGTCTTCTGCCATCCTTTACTCCGAAAAAATATTTGTTTCTCCGAATCGAAAGGGGAAAAATACAAAAGCATTGCACACAATTTAAACCAATCAATGTTGTGTAATTAACAAGGATAATCTGGTGTTTTTTAGTCGATGAGTAGTGCAGATATCACTGTAAAATCAATCGACAGTAAGGGGAATACTTACTTCCGGTTGTACAATTCTCCGTTATCCAATGAGAATGGACGCTCACATTGCCTTTAAGGGCAGCCGACACAAACAAATGCCGTGCTTCCATGAGCGTCATTACCAGTAGAAATACATTGCTTTTAAAATCGTGCAACACGAAAAAAAAGGGAAAATCGTGTTGGTGAACACGAAATGCCATGAGACTGGGTTGGACAATCCCTTGCGCCACAGTGAGATAGACCAGCTAGAATCAGAAGAGTCTGATTCCGACACTACAATATAATCAATATAATCATGTGAATCGAGTACCCTCCTCTTCAACCCGGTATCACGGCAAGACGTGAACATGTGACGATTTACCATGCTGGGAGACGTGAAGATGTCACGATTTCGTCCCCTTCAAACGTGACAGCTACACGGTATTGTTAACCCATGTTAACCAGTGGAGAAATAACCGGAAATACCAAGCAAATGCTACCCCGACGTAATGATTTATTTTGTAATAGTCACACTCGATTACGGCGATTTTCTTGTTGCCCCAGCTGGTCGACACCTCTTTTAGCAGAAACAAAGGCTACATTAATGTATTAAATCGATGTTAATCTGTGCGTGTGGATGTGGAATTAACGGACGTGACGTTGTGCGATTGAGTTGCCAAGCAACAGCTTCGGTTCATGTTAATTTACAAACTATTCAACTACAACCGTAGTTATATTTAAAAACATGCTAGAAGGCCTCACGAAATACTTTAATGCACATTAAAATGTAAATGTGAAGGAATGTGTGTATAACAAAATACATCGGTCATTAAACGAAACCGGAAACAGACGTAGGCAAGATCCTCAGCTCGATGATTGGATGGTTATCCGCAATGCATGCTGGGATTTGGTGTTTATGTGATGTGAAATCTGAAAACGTTTTTTAAAAATACAATAATACTTTATTCCGAGTGTGCTTGCTTTTCTCTTTGAAAGTCATCACATAACGGCATTGTAATACACGGTTTCGGCTGCATTAAGTATGACATATCTGCCGTAATTCTCTATTTATAGAGCCGTGCTGAGAAGACTTCTGGACAAACAGGAGAACTGCCGCCAAAACTGAAGATGTGACGTGGATCATAAATATGTAAGCAATTAAACAACATCTTACATTTCTTTTCACACAATGCGTCTCCTTGCAGTATCAACACTAATTCGGCTGACTTTTATATTTGATCCAATTGGTAGATAGGCTGTATTTAAACCATAACCGTGCACAGCTGATAGAAAGGGACACCTGGTGGTCAAAGCACGTTATTGAATTGTATTATTTTATTATTAGATATGAATAGGAGGATGTGCAAAACAGACAAACTAATAAGGCTTAATTTAAACATTAAAGAGTACTTTAGGTTAAGGTCTTCTTTTGAATAATAAAAAAGCTTTAAGAAGAATATGGAGGGATGAAACCCTCTTGAAACCGCAGGTCCTTCCTTCCTGCAGCGGTCAGACTTTACAACCAGCACTGCCCCTAGTAGACCCTCCTATACACACCACAACATAGACTATAACACCCCTTGCTGCTAAATACAAACCAACTTTGTGCAATATGTGCTATATGTGCAATATATATATGCCATTAATAACTGTGTAATTTATACCTGGCCACTAAATCAATAGATATGCCGTTTTGTTTTTGATCTGTTTTTTTGAAAATGATGTAACTTTTTATCTTTTTTTTAGCATATTGTTTATTATATTATAACTTAGTACTTTTTTAGCATATTGTTTATTTTATTCTAACTTAGTACTTTTTTAACGCATGTAAGATATGCAACACTAAGCTGTCTGTGGCTCTTTCCTGCTGTAACGCTGCACATTTCCCCTCTGTGGAACTAATAAAGGTATTCTGATTCTGATTATTTAATGGTCACACATGCAGAGCACACAGCACACACAGTGACATTTGTATCTACAGATAAATATTAAGCCTGACAAAGTACTTAACGTCTAATATATTGCTTTCCTGCAATGTTAACTATGTTTAAGCACTTATTTGTTTATTATTTGTTTATTATTAAACTGATATTATACATATGTATTATACTCTTATAAGATGTATGTAGATAGTATAAGAAATGTGCAGATTGACAGTTTAATGGTGGAGTATACACACATAGTGATAGATGTCTTGTAATGCACTGTTGAGGAACCTGCGACCCAAGTTTTTCATTCATTGCATAACTACACAGTAGTTGTGTATAATATGATATGTCAATAAACCTTAGCTTAGAAAATCTTGAAAGGGATGTGCAAACTAGTCATTATATACAGTCTTTAATGAACTATTAGTAGAGAATAATGAGTAATAAATATACTTTATAGGGATCCTATTAATATCTAATAATAAAATAATAAAATTCAATAACGTGCTTTAACCACCAGATGTCCCTTTCTATCAGCTGTGCACCGTTATGGTGTAAATACAGCCTATCTACCAATTGGAGCAAATATAAAAGTCAGCCGAATTAGTGTTGATACTGCAAGGAGACGCATTGTGTGAAAATAAATGTAAGATGTTGTATAATTGCTTATATATGTATGATTCACGTCACATCTTCAGTTTTGGCGGCAGTTCTCCTGTTTGTCCAGAAGTCTTCTCAGCACGGCTCTATAAATAGAGAACTACGGCAGATATGTAATATTTAATGCAGCCGAACCGTGTATTACAATGCCGTTATGTGATGACTTTCAAAGAGAAAAGCAAGCACACTCGGAATAAAGTATTATTGTATTTTTAAAAAACGTTTTCAGATTTCACATCACATAAACACCAAATCCCAGCATGCATTGCGGATAACCATCCAATCATCGAGCTGAGGATCTTGCCTACGTCTGTTTCCGGTTTCGTTTAATGACCGATGTATTTTGTTATACACACATTCCTTCACATTTACATTTTAATGTGCATTAAAGTATTTCGTGAGGCCTTCTAACATGTTTTTAAATATAACTACGGTTGTAGTTGAATAGTTTGTAAATTAACATGAACCGAAGCTGTTGCTTGGCAACTCAATCGCACAACGTCACGTCCGTTAATTCCACATCCACACGCACGGATTAACATTGATTTAATACATTAATGTAGCCTTTGTTTCTGCTAAAAGAGGTGTCGACCAGCTGGGGCAACAAGAAAATCGCTGTAATCGAGTGTGACTATTAAAAAATAAATCATTACGTCGGGGTAGCATTTGCTTGGTATTTCTGGTTATTTCTCCACTGGTTAACATGGGTTAACAATACCGTGTAGCTGTCACGTTTGAAGGGGACGAAATCGTGACATCTTCACGTCTCCCAGCATGGTAAATCGTCACATGTTCACGTCTTGCCGTGATACCGGGTTGCTCCTCTTATGCTTACATTATATTGGAGTCTGTCCTCCACAAAAACAGCCAGTTTTCTATGATATATTTGTGATGTGTTTACTTAAACCAGCGATGGAGTGTATTCATTGATGTGTTATATCAGTCTATCCTGTCATTTGGGTTTTTTTATTGATCAAGTATGATCAAAAGGGGGGAATGTAGTGGACATTTTTAGTATATCCTTATATGTTTCCTGAGATGTGCTGTTTTCTTCTTTTACTCTACTGTGGGTTTATTCCCAAGCGCTTCAAGGCCACACAGCTGATTTGGCAGACTATGTGGAGGCTACTCCTCTTCACACAAAGTCTCACAAGAACTTCCCTATTCTGAGCTCAAGGACAGGTATCTAATAACAATGAGACCGTGTGAAGACAGATAGTCTGAGCTTCCCGCCCTTTATTGTATATAAGCTTTGCTTTCCTATTATATCTGCGCACACTCCTGCAGACTATCATATACTCTGTGAGACCTGTGTCTTTTTATTGTATCCTATGTATTTGAAGCTTCAAATAAATAACCAGAAAGACAACTCTGTCTGATTCCCCATTTATTTGTTTTGATCACTCTGACTTGTACTCTCCACAGTGTTGGGTCTCTAATTTCCATAACACTAGTTACTGCCAAAAATAACGGCGTTACAGCAACGCGTTACTTTATAACGCGTTAGTCCCAACACTGGATATTACTGACATGTTTTTATAGCTTATAAAAATGGGTTTTTGAAAAGCCTCACCCCTGATGTTACATAAATACAGTTTACTTACACTTTGCTGGATTTTTTAAGGTCAGTTAATATCACCCACAAGCAGAGGTCTGCTTGGTGAGGAATTAACACAATGGTTATGTCTACGGTGTTGAACTCTTTAGGTAGTCGGGATGGTCAATATCAAATCGTCAGGTTCCCACATCAGGCGAGCAGGTTTAGAGAGGGTAAGCATAACATCTATAGTCTTTCTTTCATTTAAAAACGTATTTCTCCAAATGTGTCTTCTCATATTTTTATTGAAATAAAATGGTAGTATTTTTTTATAGACACATTACATTGTTCAGGTCAACAAATGAATGCATCCATTACTTCTAGTTTAAGCATTTAAATCAGTGACATTCACATTTTAGATTTCTTAAGTGGACTAAATCTCTAAAGTAATTCAAACGATTTTTACGTACTTCTAAAACAAATATCAAATATATCTAATCACTGCTCCATATCAGGTAACCGGTTGCTTCTATTGTCCCAGTAATGGAAGAGGGGAAAGACAAGAGCTTCATCAGCTTGATTATTTTATTTGTGGATTTGAGCAAACATTAGTGGTATCTTGTGGTAATGTTATCAGAAATATATTATTTGTGTTATTGTGTATTCAACCATGAAACCTGTGCATACTGCAAGCTGCGAAGAAAACGCCAACAAACCTCCCCCATAAATAGGTCACAACAAGCACAGTGTTCTCAAATTAAGAACTCTAAGTTGCCCTCAAACAATATTTATAAAAAATGAAAGACCAAAATTAGACAAATTCTATAATCTAGTTTATAATTTGTCAACTCCTCCAAATGTTTCCAATTGTTCTGCCCTCTTCGAATTATTGGGTTATGTCTCTTGTGTAAACGCCAGGGTGATTGAGAACGGTAATAGTGCTCAGAAAACATCATGTTTGAGGAAGCATTTTATTCAGTAATTATGTCAATTAATATCTAAAGATTGATTGAGGTAAAATGAAAACAAACAGCACTAACGTTTTTGGAAAATTGCTTTAGAGGAACATTTTTTTTTAAATAGTTTTTTTTTTAAATTACACATTTGACATATCCATTAATACATATTATAAAACAAAGAAAAGCATTTAGATTTACCAGAGTGGAATTTTCGGAAGATACAGTGAAGAATCCAATACAAAGCTTTAAGGAAACATTATTGCAACTTTCTTGCAAAGTTATATTAATTTGTGTTTTTTGTAGCCAATCTCCTTAGGACGAAGTCCCACATAATCTTTAGGTGCCCATATGAGGCGCGTGACGTTTATGTCCCTCTTTTCCATTATAACCTGGTCCCAGCAGTACTCAGGGGAGAGTAACCTGCTTGGTTTGTTGATCCAGAAGTACTTGTTAAGATGACTCTCATCGTGCCACAAAGCCTCCACATTGTTCAGTTTGTCCTCCATGATATTTAAAAAGCAGTAATCTGTCAAATTCTTCACTTTTTCCAACAAGCCTCCAAAGACAGCAGCATGGTAGTAGTAATCTCCGGTTTCCATGAAGGCTTTGGATCTGGGGTTTCTGTCATAGGTGTATTGATAGTTTGGAGCGTTGTAATACCATGCGTGTAACAAAGCCACAGAATCCCCCAGAGCCTCTGAGCCAAATCTTCCTTTAAACTCCTGATCCACATCAAAGCAGAAGACATAGTTGCAGTGGTGATGAATCTCTGATTCTATGGCGTCTGATAGAGTTTTCATGCGCATCATAGAAATGTCCTGCCACCTGGAGTGCTTTTCCACCGGGATAACCTTCAATGTCCGGTTAGGAGCAAGCTCGATACTTGGTACTTTCTCTGGTAGATCCGTAAACACGTAATATGTCACCTTTAATCCCAACATAAAATGTTGTTCTGCAGAGGTAAGGAAGGTCTTCAGGTAGGCATCCAGGTACCTTGGGTAGGGATGGAGAGGAACACAACAAAAAATGTGTTGCTTAAAAGTATGTTATGATGAAAACACAGTAGTAACATATTTGATTTATTTATTTGAGAAATATATCATATGCGCACATTTGCTGACTTTACTGTCTGAACCCAAGCAAAGTAATCGGACTGAATCTCATTCGGTTATATGCAGAATGTATTCATTTGTTCATATGTACAAATAATTCATAGTATCAAAGCATTGGCAAAGTGCTACCAGTTTACGACTGAACTGCTAGTGGTGATGGACAAACAAACCTTCCCACAGCGAACACGGTGAGGGCCACAGACGTCTGGTTTTGGATGTGCTTCTGGTCGTAAAGATTGGGGTCAAACATCCCCTCCCAGATGATAGGAGCTTTCCAAGATGTACGTGTTTCAACCCCTTGTCTGGCCCTGAAATGGAAGACAAAAATACATATATTTTAAATGATCATTAGAGGAGATTTACATTGTTTCAAAGTCCAAAGTGCTAAAGGGAAATGTATAATTTAATAACATGATTCTTAAGTCGTTGTAATGTAGCTGATGCATTCCGAAGCCCAAAAGGCATCACATTGTATGAGTAGAGACCAGTTGGCATTTAAAGTATAAAAGTATTTATCTCGAATGCTCACTAGGACAGGAAACCTGCAAGTATCTTTTCAGATACATTTTGCCAATCTTACCTGATCCATGCAGTCATTTATCCTGGGAAGCAGAAAAGTTAGAGCTAAACTGGGATGTATTATCAGATTTTGGAACAAGCAAACATTATGAGAACCAGCTGGCAGAACAGGACTCTGCAATACCGCTTCCCAGCATTCACCTCCGCAACCAAGTACAAACATATCTCAGCATTCACACAATAGGAGCTTTAGCCTCTCCAACAAGTCGGCTAGGCGTCTTATGTCTTACGTTTTACTGTCATATGTTTATAGATCCCATCTTCCAATGATAAATCAACCATATTTGTTCCAGAAATAAGTCATTTTTATTCTAAGATTATTGAATAAGTAGATTCATGAAATGTGTTCTCCAATCTATAAGAAACTCAAACAAATGTTCTAGACACACAAACCAACTTGCCGACACATCAAAACAAAGATATTGAAATACATAGTTAAAATGTTCAAATGATAATCTTGTAAGCTTCAGAAACTTGGGCTACATTGTTTTAAATATGCCCTTTAGTATGCAGTCAAAACTAAAAGTGTAAGGTCTCTTACCCAAAGTGAAGAGTGTCATCTAAATTGATGATCTGTCTCAATTTTCCTTCTCTGTTTGCCGGCAGGTTGTCCACAGGAACAAAGTTTGCTAAATACCTAGTATAAAAAAATTACCATAGTGAGACAAAGGAGAAAATCATTTTGGAGCGTGTCTGCACAAAACACAAACAAATTTGGTTCAAATGTGCTCTAATAGGTATCCAAAAACAATAATGATGCTTTGGTACTCACCTCAAATATAACAGAATGCAGCTGCCAACAAGCACCAAACGACAAGAACATTTTATAGGATTCCTTGGCTTGAGCCCCCTAAAATGATGCAAAAGAACATAAACAAACGTAAAAAATATGTAATATAAGATTTGGTCATTAACATTAACCATTAAACAGGGTGTGATTTGAAAGGCTACTGATGCCCAAGCTTGACTGTTGGGTGAAGAACAAGTGAAATTATGTTGTGAGAGCAAATCAGGTCTTTGATTTAGTTAGATAATCTATAACTGAAATATATAACGTAAATGTATTTTATTTTAAAACCAAATTCTCCATGGAATAGTTATGGGCGGACTAAATGACCTTCTAATAGCTTCAGACAAAGGACTTGTCTCTATTCTTGTCTTGCTTAGTCTTAGTGCTGCATGTGATACTATCGACCATGACATCCTATTAGAAACACTAGAATATTTAATTGGCATAAAGGGAACCGCTTTAAGCTGGTTTAGGTCCTATCTATCTGAACGGTCTCAGTTTGTATGTGTCAACGATTAATCTTAGATTAGATTATAATCTTTAATGACCACACAGCCATGCTGGTGGAATTTGTGTTCAGTGCAGATTATTACAGCTTGTTCCATACAATTCAACATACAGTAAACAGACAATAAAAAGTACAACACACAGCACAGGGCAAATACATACATCATGACTTATACATAAAGTTCAAGGTGTGATTGATTATGATTGTTCATTGGGGTTATTTAGAGTCCATTTAGTGTCTGTATTGCAAAGGGGAAGAAGCTGTTTTTGAAGCGGGCGGTTTTGGTGGACAGTGACCTATAGCGCATCCTTGAGGGCAGAAGTTGGAAGACATGGTGAGCTGGGTGGGAGGGGTCAGAAATGATTTTATTTGCCCTTGTGACAGTTCGTTGGTGGTGGAGTGATTCGAGTGATGGAAAGGGACTGCAGGTGATTTTTGATGCTTTATTGACGATACGTTGAAGTTTATTCCGGGAGAGGTTGTCTGAACTGCTGTACCAGACTGTGATGGATGATGTGAGGATGCTTTGGATGATGGCTGCGTAGAACTGGATTAGGAGATGTTTCCTCACTCTGTATGTCTTGAGCTGCCGCAGAAAGAATAGCCTTTGGTTGGCTTTTTTGTAGATGTGGTCTGTGTTGGTCTTCCATTTGAGATTATTGCTTATGTGAGTGCCAAGACATTTGAGTGATTCTGTGGTGGAAATGAGTTTGCCGGAGATAGATAGAGGTGATTTGGGCTGTGGCTTTCGCCTGAAGTCGATGATTATTTCTTGGGTTTTTGCTGTGTTAAGTAGGAGGTTGTTTTCTGAGCACCAGGTGACTGCTTGATGGATCTGAGTGAGGTATTGTGAGTAGTTATACACATACCACTTCAATCTCATTAGTATGCATAGAAAGTGACAGGTCACACCTCTCCCTACTTATTAAGCCCCGCCCACTTCCGGCTAAGCCCCGCCCACTTCCACCGGAAGTCCCGCCCCTCCATAAGCCCAGCCCCTTCCGCCGGAAGTCCCGCCCCCACTTCCGGTTTTTCAAAATAAAATTACAAAATATTTTAAAAATGATAAAAATAAAAATGCTGCCCCTACCGGTCACCCCCACTTCCGGTTTTTCAAAAATAAAATTAAAAAATATTTTAAAAATGATAAAAATAAAAATGCTGCCCCTACCGGTCGCCCCCGCTTCCGGTTTTCAAAATAAAATAACATGAAATGTAACAACCATATATTTTTAAAAGTAATGTCTCAGCTCTAAAGAGCAAGGTCCCGCCACCTAACCACTTCCTGTGCCCCTGTATACAGCAGTATTGACTGTAACTTACAAATACTTGCAAATAACATGAAATATACAACCATATATTTTAAAAGTAATGTCTCAACTCTAAAGAGCAAGGCCCCGCCACCTAACCACTTCCTGTGCCCCTGTATACAGCAGTATTGACTGTAACTTACAAATACTTGCAAATAACATGAAATATACAACCATATATTTGTAAAAGTACTGTCAATCTCACTAACTCTCTCTCTCTCTCTCTGCTATTCTCTGCCGTGAAAAGTTTGATGAACAGTCAAGACAGGTGTGGGGACCATAAAACCCCCCGACATCCTCTGCGGGGCAAATGGTGTGTGTGTGTGTGTGTGTGTGTGTGTGTGTGTGTGTGTGTGTGTGTGTGTGTGTGTGTGTGTGTGTGTGTGTGTGTGTGTGTGTGTGTGTGTGTGTGTGAGAGGAGACGGTCTGAGGCTGCTAATTACAAAAGTCTCCGAATTCAGGACAGATGGTCAGAGCAAAACAGAGAAAGCAGTTACATTATTTTCTCATGTAACTATCTACATGTTTTTTTGTAATGTGTATGCGTATATATGTATATATATAAATATATATATATATATATATATATATATATATATATACACGCATACATATATACAGGAGAATAGCCTAAAATAAAAAGTATTTGCTCTACCATAAAAAACCAAATACAATATAATGCTAATTTGTTAAACAATCAGGAATAACCCCATTGGTTGTTTTTAGAATCATTTACATATAGCGGTCTATAAGTAACCCCGAAAACATCTAGGCAGCCTCTCTTCGCTTTTCCCCGTCAAGGCCCAGATATTTTGAAAATATATGGTAAGTACTTTTATTTTTTATGTTATAATAGCATATAGTTAGTTAATGCTGCTTGATGTGTGTGTGTGTGTGTGTGTGTGTGTGTGTGTGTGGTGTGTGTGTGTGTGTGTGTGTGTGTGTGTGTGCGTGTTAAATAACCTCTATGCATCTGTGTTTTTCTATTATGTAATTATTTAGAAGCTTTAATGAAGTATCGTTCTAAGTACAAATAATGTGGTGTACATTTTTTTACTATAAGTGTATTTAGCTATATTTCTTAAAAATTAAATATGTTCTTTCAGGTGTAAGTATCCAGAATAACGTACTCACTTGTTCTAAAAAGGTGGTGCACCCCCTCCGGCGGCCTGCATGGTCTCAGCTCAGCGCAGATCTGTTCAACAAGTCATCTCAACACAGACGGTGTTTTTGACAATTCAAACCTACCAGGTAAAAAATGCTTTTTTAGGTGTGCTTATACAAAAGATGATAGCTAAATGATTTTGTTTTGGAGTATTTTAAAAAACATGCTTATACCCTCTTCTTTTCTTTTCTTTTATAGAGCAATTGAAGGGGAGGACCCCGTTATCAAAAGGACAAACGCTGTTTGTTAAGGTCTGCTTTAAGGCCACACCATCTGAATAAGCTACACGTAGATCACATGTAAAACTGTTATTGATGTATCCGCCAGGTATGTTGACTTTACGTCCATGAATGTAGAAGCAAAGTGAAATGTTTCTTCAGCGGTGCCACTGATTTTTTTTGTTTTTATGTTTTGTTTTTTTTTGCGGGGGTGATTTCTTAAAAACGGTCAAGCATGGATGATTTAAAAGACGACGAAAAGTCCTTCATCGAGGGTTTACCTGATGTAAATGAACTATGCAGTGGTGAGGGCTTTGTGTACGAAGACATGTCATTTCCACAGTGGTCAGACAGTAACAGTGAGCTAAATGACACAATAACAGATGTACGCGAGCCTACGCCCTTGACAGAAACAAGCCCCTATACAGATGGAGAAAGGTCCTTTCTGCATGTATTACCGGATGTAAACGAATTGTGCAGTGATGATGATGATGATTCAGATATAGGGACCTGTCATTTCCGCAGTGTTCAGGCAAGCAACAGTGAGTTAAATGACGAGGGGTCAGCTGTAAACGAGCCCCGCGGCCTTGTCAGAAACAAATTCAAGCAGTCCAACAAAAACATTAGGCGGTGCCTTGGATTGGGTGATAGACTGCTATGCAGACCGAGGGCTTTTAGAGCAGCCTCTAGACAATGCCCGCCGTCTGGATGGACAAAATAGCGAAGCTTCGCCCCACGCCTGCCTCCCCGTTTCCAGCATGCAAGATGACGGGTGTGTTAATGACAGCTCGAATGACTCAGAATCACCCGCTTGCTCCATGCAAAGTAACAGACATGTTGATCAGAATGACAACCCCGAATGCTTCGGAATCACCGGCCCCCTGTCACAGTATGGAGGAGGAGGCACTAGCAGAGATGCCGAGCCAAGTGTTATCTCTCGACCTGTATTCGGTAACATAGAAATGAGACAGTCTCTAGTCCTACCGCCTATTGGGGGTGAAGCAGACTTTGGAGTCTATTTTCAGGGTCTGATGAACAATGTGCATAACATGCGTGCACATGCTTTTGCACGGGCAGAAAGAGAAGATATCATACAAATTGAGTTACGTGGTGAAGAACTAAGGGTTAATGTATCAGCCATTTTAAATGGTCCCGATGATAATCTGGATGATTTTGAGGAGGGGCTGTTCAAAGCCATGCAATCGAATATCATGGTAATGGCAGAAGGCAACATGGAGCTCGTGGTTCAAATTGTTCAGGCCCCCCGTGGGGGGGTTCAGGGTAAACGGATGATTAGTAAAATGTTAGACAGTGAGATTGTTAAAAAGAAGGCGCGTTTTCTTTACGTTGTTCAGAACTCCTCCAACCAGCTGTGTTTTGCTATTAATTTAGCACTGTTGTTACACGATAACCTCACTGATAATGAGGGGGTCAAGCGCGGTAAAGAGATCCAGAATATGGCGGGTTTGACAGCTCATACAGCTGTGACATTCAGCGACATTGATAAATTCGAAGACAGCTTAAACTGTAAGATAGTGGTTTTTTACCGAAACGGTGACGACCGAACCCTTTGTAAATTTCAGACAGACGCCCCCAAACGAGACAAAACTGTGTTTCTGTTCCTCCTACACAACCATTACTATGGTGTGAAGAACTTGAAGGGGTTTTTAGGCTCTCCGTATGTCTGTGAGCATTGCTATACAGGGTACAGTTCTCAATGGAGTCACTCCTGTACTGGGCATTGCTATGTCTGCCTTGACCCTGCATGCACCCTGGCAGAGTTTAAACCCATCTTTTGTAAAGACTGCAACAAAACATGCCGTACAGTCGGCTGTCATTCTCGACATAAAGAGCAGAAACAGAGATCAACAGACATTGCCAGTAACTGTGATTTACACAAAAAGTGTGCAGATTGCCAACTTTCTTACTACACCCCCAAGAGTAAAGCAGATAAAACACACAAGTGTGT